>NW_026461073.1:0-73076 GCF_021730395.1 Mercenaria mercenaria | reverse complement strand
CCTATTGATTTTGGGGTCAGTCTATTAAAGGTCAAGGTCACAGGGGCCTGGTCATGTAAAATAATTTCTTGAGAATAACTTGAGAACCACTTGACCTAGAATGTTGACTGGACATGTAGAGTAGATGACCCCTATTTTTTTGAGGTCACTTGATCAAAGGTCACGGTCACAGGAGCCTGAACAGTGACTTGAGAACCACTAGGCCAATAGTGTTGAAATTTAGCGGTATGACTGGACGTGCCAAGTAGATGATCCCTATTGCAGCCAACCATCAGTCTCTTTGACTTTCGCTCCTGACCCCTATTGACTTCTTGCCTATAGGACTTTGCATTGGGGGAGACATGTGCTTTTTTACAAAAGTAGTTTCTAGTATTATCGTTTGAATTGCCCTTTGTGCCACAAAGCTAACATCTAGAGGCACTCATTGATTTATGGTTTGATTGGCCCTAAATGCCACATAGACAACATCTAGAAACAATAATTGTGTTATGGTGTCATAGTGTAACTTTAGATTTTTTTATTATCATTGTGGCTCAATGAATTTACTTCCAGCTGTTTGTGTTTTTTCGCTTTTAACATTAGGTTATGATTATTATGCAGACTGTCTAATTTTTGCACATCGCATACACTAGATCTCTTCGAAAATCTATGTATACAGATTTTATACTATTGATGCGAGGAATGGGGCTTAAAAGAATCAAAGAAATTAGAAATATTTGTTTGCAGTTTTGCAAACAATTATTATATGTATGGTTACAAACAAAAAATCGTTTATATATGGAAAGTTAGGAAGAGAACCTTTTATAAATCATAGACTGTGTCAGAAAATAAGAGTTTTTGTTTGAAATATTAAAGACGGAAAGAAAGAGATATATTAGAAAAGTTGATGGTATATGAGATGGAACTAATTCCAAATGAATCGTTGGGCCAACCCAGTCAAATTAATTTAGATCAGTTAGGATTTCATAATGTCTGGATAACTCAAGGACTTTACTTTTGCCCAGTCAAAGAACCAGAGACTTCATGCAAAACTAGAACGAATTTTTAGAGATTTTTTCAAGGGGTTCCTCTTATAAACTGATTTCAATTTCCGGTTTTAAGTCCTATTTAGGAAATGGTTATAATTATAATGAAATTTTGAAAATCATACTCAAGACTGAGATTGTCAGTACATAGCTTTTCGATAGAAACAGGTAGATGGCACAAGCCGAACAAAATTCAAAGAACATGAAAAAAGCTATATGAATTTTGTCAAAATGCAAATAATATTAAGATCTAAGAACGAAATATATACACAGATATCTGCCTGTCCGTCATATATATGCCAAAGTAAATGTGTTTATTGTTATTTGTGACAATCTAAAAAGACGCCAGTTTCAAAGCGCATGCTCAGAGACTGTATTGTCTGGATTTTTCACAACTCTGTGTTGCTTTTTAAACGCAGAGATAATACATTTATATTTCTTTAATGATTACTATGAATTGTATTTTATTAAAGGAAGTCAATTTGAATTTTACGATACAGAATATTGCACCACTTTATATGGTATTGCACTATATCTGCGGGCAAACTACATAACTATAAAAGAATCCGAAAAGACAGGTTACTGTGTGAATCATTCTTGCTTTTGATCTACAGGGTTCTACAGAGACTACTGGGTTCCAATCTTATGCCTATCACTGCTGCGGATAAGCCTCGAGCCTGTATTAAATTAGGAATTTAGTGAGAAAACAACATAAACACACTTAAAACTCCGAACGTTCCGAAAATTAGGACCAACCTGGATTCCAGCTTCATCGTATCAATAAAACAAAACAAATCAAAGTACTGAGTACAGTACTGATGGCAGGTGATTTATGTTAATGAAAATGACACAAGCGCTAAAAGCTTTGATAGTTAGAAACCCAAAACATATGGGATTTGATTCGGCTAACCATATCATCAAAATGATACTGCGATTTTGCGATATATACAGATGCATTCAAACCCCTTGTAAAGTAAAAAGATGTTATAAGTAAAGGCACACAGCCGATAGTTATTCGTAGCCATTGGTATATATTTAAAGTATGTTGAACTTTTTTTATTAAGGATGAGTACTTGTGATCAGGCCAACGGCTGCCTCAAAGGTGGTGATAGATTAGGCCAATTTTTCCGGTCTGTAATGATAATGCTGTCAGAGGTGGTAAATTATTCCGCACTGAACTACACTGTACAGCGGATAGATACGAAATAGCTGTGAGACAGTCTATTCATGATTAAATTCTGCGCGGTTACATAGAGAAGGTGATTTCCTAAACACAAATACGTCTTTGAAACGTAAAAGAGACGTCAAATGATCAAAGCACTGAAGGTACTAATAGGGAGCCACGGTTAGTGCATACTGCGCTTGAACTCGATTTAGTCACATATGCAGCTGAAAACTTTCTAATTTAGGACACAAGTGATTTACTTTGCTAGACAATCATGACATAAGTAACATTAATAGTGTGTAATCGTGAGGCTATACACAGAGCATAATAGAGTTAATTCGGGCTCTTCTCGTGTCGTTTCGCGTCTTTCGTTTCGCGGCTCTTAATACTGAAGTTTCCCAGAAAACTAAGGCCCCACACAATCCAGATAACGTAAGACGAATGTTTGAAACAACCAAAATTAATGCAACAGAAAAACTTTCTAATTTAGGACACAAGTGATTTACTTTGCTAGACAATCATGACATAAGTTACATTAATAGTGTGTAACCATGAGGCTATACACAGAGCATAACTTAGTTAATTCGGGCTCTTTGTGTGTCGTTTCGCGTCTTTCGTTTCGCGACTCTCAATACCGAAGTTTCCCAGAAAACTTAGGCCCCACACAATCCAGATAACGAAAGACGAATTGTTGAAACAACCAAAATTAGTCAGATATCTATATTCATATCAATGCTTTGTCTTTCCTTATAAAGCATACACATACATATTCAAAGACCCATTTCTTCACAATGGTTTGGTGCATATGCTGTATACATGTCCGCATTTTACCTGATAAAAAGAACCGAGTCGCTTTCTTGCTATTTAAAAGCTAACCTTGTTGTTATACATTGTTCTACCTTTGTGCCCATAAGTATTCAAAAATGTTCAGAGTGACATTTATAACAGTATAAAGGTCGCTTTTAACATTAGTCAGTGTAGACCCAACAAAATAAAACATAAATGAATTTACACGTCATAGCAGAAAGCCCTGCTGACAGCAATTTTGTACTGTAAAAGCCTTTTGGAGTATGTCTTTAAAAAAGTTGATCATGAAAAAATTTGGAAGGAATCTTGCTGTTATCACAGAGGGAAGGAAATTTATATTTTATTATGTGAACCTTCTACAGCCTCAGTAACTTGGCAGTCATATTGATATTTATAGATAATTTAAATATAAGTGACATACTTTTAAAGGCAAATTATATTTTGAAAACTATGTGTAAGTTAGGTATTTTGAGAAATGATGTTTGTAAGTAATAAATGTCGTAATATATTCTGTAAGAATTGAACTTGAAATAGTTTTCAAATGTTCAAGTAATCATTAGCATTGTGTGATTTCATTTACAGAAGAGCTAGTTTTACGTATTTTGCAAAGGAATCTCGAATCTTCCTACAATTTACCTGTAATTTGATCCTAACCATCACAAAAGCTGTCATTTATCACTCAAAATATATTCATGAACTTTTCTTTTCTTATTTTCCAAATACGTTAAAAAACATGAAAAATAAAGAGTTCTAAATTGACTTATATATTATACAGACTGAAGAAGCCAAGATGGTCCAAAATCATTGGAGCGAAGACTGAAGATTGCGATCAAGATTCAAAAGAATCTATACAAAACACATTGGGATACTAATGACAATGTTACTACGTCACAGACAATATCACAGAAAGACAGTAGAACGCCAAAGCATTCTGAATAGGGTCTGTTCATATGAAAGTACTTTTAAGCAAGAACATGGCGTTCCGCAAGGTTTTATCTTATCTGTTGCACTTTTTAACATTAAACTCAATACTAAAGGTGTGTGCAAGGTGGGTACCCCACCTTTTGATCGGAAGGCAAAAAGCTCAAGAAATGCAATGTTGCAAAAATACTGATGTTAGGAAGTTACTGAAATTCTTACAGGAGATAAGACAGGTGCATATTATTTCGAACCTCAAAGACAGATAAACAACAAACAGTAGTTTTTGAAAGAGAAAGAAATACCAGTTATCGCAAAAGAACTCAAAGTTGCGAACGAGTGGTTTTACACAATTTTCTTCAGCTGTGCAAATGCCCAGTGCACCAGGGAGAACGAAATTTAACAGGGACCCGGTTCTAAAATCAGTTACAAAACAATACATTAGACGTCGTCAAATCTGCCCTATTTATGACACTGCGTCTGCACGCAAGAGAAATATTGTACTGCAGTATTTACAGGACCAGCAAGTCAAGCAATTGTCGCATCCTCCATATTCGCCAACATTAGTCTCTGTGATGCTGACCGGGCGTCGCTACAGTTCCAGAAGCGCCCTTGTTAGCGCAGTCGATCAGTTTCTGCATCGTATATTATGGACATATTACTCTGCGGCTTTCAGGTCATGGATAACCCGGATAGAAAAATGCATTTATACTATGGGAGAATATTTTTAGGGACTGCTCTTAATTATAAATTTTATTTAACATGGCCAGTCTTAAAATGATATGAATCCCCCTCGTGTATGAGTTTCTTTGACAATAACTATGCTATTATTTGAGCAACATTGCACGTTGTCAAAGTTACATAAACCATGTGGCCAAATACACTCTTTGTGAGTTTATAAAGAGTTGTGTTAATTAAAGCATCTAATGAATCGCTGGACAGTGACCAAATCAGCTCGATATTGAACATTTTATATTGAAATAAGCTTAAAAATAATGAAAACAAACTAGATAATATTTTTATTATACTAATACAAATACGAAGAGTACAATATAATATGGTCTATAGCAGATATAATAACATGTAATTCATGGACAATTCAAAGGGGGCATACCTCCTGATTGGTGTTAATAGTTTTTTTCATTCCTTTCATTTTTGGTCTCTATAAGAATGTCTGGCATCGAAAAATAATCCAGCAGAATTAAGATTTGGTAAGTATAAAGAAACTGATGCAAATAAACAATGTGGTTTTAAATATGGCTCTAACTTGATAGACAAGCACTGAATGATTTATTCTGTTAAATCATATGAAGGAGTGTGTTTGGTAGTTTTTACTCTTGTAGTTAAAAGCAAACCCGTCTTAATGTCCGAAACTTTAGTTAATGTTAACACCGTGATTTGTAAAATGCACCATGCCTATGTACGACAGTTATTTTGTTCTAGAATGTTGTTTACCACTAATTTGTTTTCACAGGCGCATTGATATGGTAAATAAGATTCAATGAGAACACCAAGAACGTTTTTTGAGAAAAAAATAGATACAGTTTACTCCATTAATGAAGCTTTGTCCCCTACTGGAAGGCATCTAATTATCTCTACTGCAATAGAACATATTGAACTGATATATATCAATAATGTATAAACAATAATGTACTATACATACAATATGTTATAACAAAACACTTGGATTAAAATTTGTATATATAAAAACCTACAGTTGTTTTCATATAGCATTTTGGCCGATTATCAAAAAGGTATCATACAAGTTATTTGTAGTAAATAAATCTATATAAGTTCACACAAAACTCTTCACCAGGTAGAGATAGATCAAATTACACCTTAAAATTGGATGTAACATGCATGTTGTTCTACAGAAAACTGTTCTCAATTTTTCCCTACGGCCTGTAATAAATAAGTTACAATAAAAGCTATTTATAGTAAAACAAAGCGACATAATTCTAAAAACAAGAGTGCCTCATGGTGGTGATCATTTGTGCCAAGTTACATCAAAATCCCTCCATGCATATAGAAGAAATGATCCGGACAAATCATTCCTAAATTTGGCATTTAACCTCTAAGTGTGACCTTGACCATAGACCTAGGGACCTGGTTCTTGCGCACAACAATGCGTCTCATAGTAATGAACTTTTATGCCAAGTTACATAAAAACTCCTTTATGCATGAAGAAGAAGTGTTCCAGACAAAGTCATTCTTGTATCTGACCTTTGGCCTCCATGTGTGACCTTCAATTAGTGGACCAGGTTCTTGCGCAAGACACTCCGTCTCATAGTGGTAAACATTTGTGCCTAGTAATATTTAAATCCTGTTTTGCATGACAAAGTTATACATCGGACAGGAAAAATGTCCCACTGACCTTTGATCTCCAAGTGTGACCTTGACCTTTAAGCTAGGGTTCTGGGTGTTGTGTATGACATGTTGTCTCATCATGGAGAACATTTACGCCAAGTAATATTAAAAACCCTTCCTGCATGACAGAGTTCTGGACCGAACAGGAAAAAAACCTTATTGACTTTTGACCTCCAATTGTGACCTTAACCTTTGAGCTAGGAGTCCGGGTTTTGCGCATAACACGTCATCTTATCATGGAAAACATTTGGGCCAAGTAATGTTAAAATACCTTCATTGATGGCAGAGTTATGGACCGGACACGAAAGAGACCCTGTTCGTGCCATGTTAACATTTGACTGCCAATTGTGACCTTGACTTACGAGCTAGGGCTCTGAAAGTTGTGCATGACACATCGTCTTATTATGAAGTACATTTCTGCCAAGTAATATTAAAATTCCTTTATGGATGGCAGAGTTATGGACCGGACAGGAAAAAAGTCCCTGTTGACATTTGACCTCAAATTGTGACCTTGAACTTTAAGCTAGGGGTCCGGGTTTTGCGCATGACACGTTATATTATCATGGGGAACATTTGTGCCAAATATTATTAAAATCCCTTCATAGATAAATGAGTTATGGACCGGACACAAAATTGCGGACGGGCGGAAGGACGGAATGACGGACGGACGGAAAAGCGCATTCCTATAGTCTCTGAAACTGGTTTTCAACCAGTAGGGACTAATAACCAGTATCTGAAAAAATGCATTTTTATATTGAAAAATGTTTTAAATCACGCAGAAAAATTTGGTAGGTAAGCTTTTTTCTAGAACAATGTTATTGTTTTATACATCATGAGGTATGCCCCTTAGAAAAAATCAACATTATGATCAAACCAAACAATGTGTATAATATATTAATTATGTGTCAGTGCAAACCATATTTGTTCTCTATTGGAATTCGGGTACTGTATATTAGTAAAAGTAGTCCTTTCGAAACAAATATTCCTTCGTCACTTTGTAAAATCAAAAATGTTTCCTTGATAAACATCAATGTATCCTTTATAATAAGCTAATACGCAATTATTTATAAAAAATATGAACTCCTATTTGCTTATTACAGTTAATAGTAAAACGAATTGCAAAATATAGGGGTAGATTGACAGACTGACAAGTCGACATGTTGTTGTGTTGAAAATTATTGGCTTACAAAAAGTTCATTGACTACTGGGCGCCAAAATCCAGTTTGTAACATCAGTAGATATTTTACACAGCAATAGTAATCTAGTAGTTTTGGGCTAAAATTATTTCAGAAATCTTTGTAGTCATGTTGTAAAATACACCTGAAGCCTTTATACAATAAAACATAATTCATATTTAGATGTTTACAGCATACCCGCGATTTATTCCTTGTATGAACAGTTCTGTTTACTCTTTTTTTTTCCACAAGATTTTTATCCAATGTGACATGATACTTTTAAAGTAATTCGTAAACCAATGACGGCTGTTAAAAAGCAAAGTTTCTAACGTCGCAACATAACGCACGCTTTCTATGGGCAACTTCAGGGAAAGGAAGTTTTTCATTTGACAACGTTACGTATATAAACAATCTGGTTTTTTTTGTATGCTCCACATTCGGGGTCACAAAAGCCTTGGGTATTAGTAAGCATAAACTGTATATAGCTATTTAATTGATACCTAAAATAATCTCTTCGCAAAAGTGTATTATCCATTTTAGTAATCCGTTAATTTTGCAACGCAAACATTTATTAGAAAAATATAGGTTCTTAGAAAAATCTAATTTAAAAATAATTCTTTGCTTATTAAATTTAAAAAGTCGTATTATATGCCACAGAGAGACGTTGCCAAATCAAAACCAAAACTGTCTACTTTTTACAGCTGTTACAACTCTTTAGTGCCTGCACTAGTGTTAATTTGGAACAGTTTTACGAATCAAAATGTTTGTTTTTAACAGTTTTAGTCGAGGGTTACCCTAGGATCATATCTACTTCTTCAAAATCGGACAAATGGTTTAGGAGAAACTGGCGTTTGAAGATTTTTTCTATTTTCAGCCTTAGCGGTCTTGTTCTCGGAAAATTGAATTTTCTTGGCAGATGATCGTCCAAGAAACATTTCTGTGAAATCATTTCAAAATCGTTGCAAACGTTTAGGAGAACATAATGTTTGCAGACTGTTTTATTTATAGCTCTGGCAATTTTATTTTTAGACATAATTTTTGACGAACCGGAATAATTGAATCCATCTTGGTTAAGACACATCCTAGAACATTTTGTAAAAATATTTCAAAATTATGCAGTTTCTGTTAAAATACTTTATATGCAATACAAATACCAGGAAAAGTGACCACACCCTTGGCGACATGTGTCCTGACGCATCAAAATATTATTAAGTAGAATATTATTTGTAGAAGGTCACCAAAGTTAAGGAAATATTCTTAAAATCGGACCAGCAACATAGGAGGAGATGTTATTGGAAGGTATTTCTTCTTTGAGCTCTGGCGGTTATGTTTCTTCGAGAAATCAGAATAATTGCAGTCTAAATAAACCATTTGGTAAAGTGTCACCCAAGGATTATTTGTTTGAAATTATTTCATTGTTTGACCAGCAGTTTTGGAAAAGCACGGTTTTAGATTTTCCGAAATATACATATAGGGAAAAGTTACCGTGTACCCTGGAGGCTTGGCTTTAACAAATCTGACTGAATAATATTTATAGAGAGTATCCTAAAAAACATTTCTGTGATATTATTTAATAATGAGACCACCAGTTTTAAAGATGTATTATCTATTGTAGTCGGATCCCAACTGTGAAATTAAACTCGGCAGAAATTTTCATACTAGTAATTGAAAAGTCGAGTACCAAAATACTTCTTAATGTGTCTAGACAATAGATAGCTGGTTTGTGAAGATTGAGGTGTCTTTGTTGTCTTTGTTGTCATAATAACAGGGTCTAAATTAAATCACTTTTGACCCCTAATTATTAGCGCAGTTAATAAGGTGTTGTAAGCAGCAATTCAAAATTACTAGAAATTCATTTAATATTTTGTATCAAGGTTTTTCTTCAATGCAAAATTATCTCAAATATTCCTAGTTTAAACCTGTCAACCTTTTGACCTATCAAACGCTCGACTTGTTGGCTTGTCAGCTAGTCGACTTGTCTTCATGTGACCTTCTGTCAAACTGCCGACACAGAATCTGTCAACATGTCAGTTGTCCCCAGTTATTAACCCAACATATCCTACATTGGTATAAAAACTTTTATACAACTGATATCAAAAGAAAACATGTTTCAGCGTACAATATCTAACAATATGTAGTTATACAAGAAAACCATAGTTACAAAGGATTTCTACGACAAATTCCCATGTTTGTACTTTATTTAAATCGAAAGATCTATGTCTTAAATTTTGACATGTTTCATAGATTTTATTGTTTATCGAAATATATTTTACCTTTTACATTCTGCCATATTCGTCATCGAAAACAATGTTCTCCAAATTTTCCAGAACTGTTTGCGAACGTATCAAAACAAAATACTAAATACTTTTACCTTACATTTTCTAGTTATGGTTTAATCTGTGACAAATCCACATATAGAACAAGTGGGACAACATGGCCATAGATCGCTCACCTGAGCAAACGCCATAATAGTGTTAACATGTTTGACATAGTGACCCCATTTTAGGCAGGGTGACCACGTGACTCAGTTTTAAACTCCGAGTTTTCAAAAGACAAACATTCTGACTAAGTTTCATGAAGATCTGAGCAAACCTATGGCCTCTAGATTGTCCACAAGTTTTTTCTACAATCTGGACTAGTGACCTATTTTAACCCTATCTGACCCAATTCCTTCTGAGATTTAATGGAGACAAATATTCTGACCAATTTTCATTAAGATTACAGCGAAAAATGGCCTCTAGAATGTAAACAAGCATTTCCATTGATTTGACCTAGTGACCTTGTTTTTGATCCACGTGACCCAAATTCAAATTGGTCCAAGACTTCGTGACAAAAAACTATTCTGACCAAGTTTTATGAAGATTGAATAAAAATGCTGCTGAGTGTAAGCAACCTTTTTCTTTGATTTCACTTGGTGACCTAGTTTTTGACACCACGTGACCAAGATAAAAATTACCAAGATTAAATGGAGACAAATGTTCTGACCATATTTCATGACCATCAGATGAAAAATGGAGCTCTTATTGCACACACAACGTTTTTCTTTGATTAGACAGAATGACCTAGTTTTTTGTGCCCAGATGATATATACTCAAACTGGTATAGATTTGATCAAGATAAAGAATTTGTTCAAAATCCACAGGTATGCAGTGAAAAATGCAGCAACTATTGCATACTTAAGGTTTTCCTTTGATTTGACAAGGTGACCTAGTTTGTGATCCCCATATTTGAACTTGACCTAGATTTCATTAAGAAGTTCATTCAAATCAAATTCAACGGATATTCAGTGAAAATGCAGCCCATATTGCATACACAAGGTTGCTCTTTGATTCCTCCAGATCAAACAGTCTGATCAAATTTCGTGAAGATCCAGTAAAAACGCAACTCCTATTGCATACACAAGGTTTTTCTTTGATTTGACCGGGTGATCTAGGTTTTGACCACAGATGACCTATATTCAAACTTTCCTTTAGATTTCATTAAGACAACGTTCTGATCAAATTTCATGTAGTTCCAGTAAAAAGTGAAGCTTCTATTGCATACACAAGGATTTTCTTTGATTTTGATCTGGGGACCTAGGTTTTGGCCCCATATGACCCAGTTTCAAACCTGAACTAGAGGTTATCAAGACAACATTCCACGAAAATTCTCATGCGTTTCAAACTGAAAATGTGGTCTCTAGAGTATTTTCAATAGTTTTCTTTGATCTGGCCTGGAGACCTAGTTTGTGAACCCACATAACTCATTTTTTGAGCCTGACTTAAAGATAATCAAGATTAATATTCTGACTAAGTTTCTTGAAGATAGAGTCATAAATGTGGCATCTAGATTGTTAACAAGCCTTTTTTTTGATCTGACAGGGTGACCTACATGCCCCAGATTCGAACTTGACCTAGAGGCCATCAAGACAAACCTTTTGACCAATTCTCAAAAGTTTCAAACTTAAACTTGGGACTGTAGAGTGCTGACGAAATTTTCTTTTGACCTGGCCTACTGACCTGGTTTTTGATCACTAGTTTTTTACCACAGATGACCCAGTTTCAAATTTGACCTGAAGATCATCACGAAAAGCATTCTGACAAAGATTCCTCAAGATTGGGTTAAACTATTAACTAGGCAAATTTTGTCGGACGACGCACGACGCGCGAAACACAACGAAGGATGCCGGACAATGACCGGTCACTATAGCTCACCAGCTCACCTTGTGCACTTTGTGCTCAGGTGAGCTGAAAAGCTATAATAAAAATCAAATTATTAACAATTTCAATAGTATCATCAATTAGATAAAAGCTATTTCCGGTAAACTTACACAGTTCTAATTATCATTTACTTAAAGGCACTCGCTACAGTTTTTCCGGACGGGTCGATATTTACCCCAACACCGTGCCAATTTGGTTTCGATGTAGCTCACTACAGTGTTGGTGCGGTCTTCTGCGCATGCCCGGAAGTGATTATCTAATGTCGCGTACGGCAAAAATTCGCAAATTATTGTATGTTCGCATGCATTTAATGTACAAAATGTATAATATACTGACTAAAGGTTAGGGTGAGTATCACCATGGTTACAAAATATATACATTTAAAGTACTTTTAGTTCAAACTGCCTCAATTCGACATATACTGGAGTCTGTTATTTATACCAACGCTCCAACTCTGCATTGAGTCACAGCTGTTTCTAATCCCGTACCGTACCCGCACCGTACATTCGTAAACTATAGGTTTTGTTAAAAAAAACGGGGGAAACTTTCATCGTTCTATGCCATCAAAATGCTTCGGAAACACCTTAAAATCCGATTATTAAGAAACCTGCCGTTTGATAATTTTATATATACATTTCTAAGTCATTTGCACAAACACTGAAAGAGTATTTCGTGCCAACCTGCGTTGTATAAATGCCCGCCACACCCCACCTCGTTGTAATTTGATTTAAGCGAAATCTAATATGGTGACCTATCAATTTTCTTTTTGTTTTAGATTAGGTAGACATAACCAAAGGTATGTGCAGAGTTTGATTAAATTCTATTATGTGAAACTAGATAAAATAGCAGAAGTACCAACTTAAAACTGACAAAAATATGCAAAAATAGCCCTTGGGTCTGTTTAACAAGTATTCCTTTCTTTACAAAATCATGTTCTTTTGATTTCTCTGAGCATGTTTCAAATAGATATATTGTTTCCTTTATAAAAATGCTTAGATAATCAAATTTATGCTGATTATTGTACTTTACTGAAATATATTTTAGGATTACAGAAATTTTGAAAAATGTTTAAAATAGCACCATATCTAGGGGCAAATTAAATTGAAACAAAGCTGGTGACCTAGTATTTTTATTTCATTTTTCAATACATCATAACATGATCTTTTAATATAAAACATTTCATCAAAATCTATTATTGAGAAAAAAATTACGAAACTGTAGCGAGCGTCTTTAAGTTTTGCAACTTTGTCTAACATCACAAATATTCCATTAACGTAATATTACAGACCAATAAAAAAATCCAACAAATTGTAATGAAGGTTAAAATTATACAAATAAAATAAAATAAAAAATACACCGTATTTAAGGTAATATTTCACATAACTGCCATATCATATCTTATAAATGGAATAAAGGAGTAGTATATTTAGGGCACTAAACAAGTTCTTTTTCCTTACAACTTTTCTGAAAACAGTATTTCATATAACAAGTGTCATAATTAGATTTTTCTAAATTATTCATAGATCCTATAATTGACGCAGACACGTGCAGTATGTTCGGACAATATAAAATGAAAAATAAAATACAATATAATATAATATAATATAATATAATATGATATGATATGATATGATATGATATGATATGATATAATATAATATAATATAATATAATATATGATACAAAGCTATAATTGTGTTCATACCATGCCATCCTCTCAATAGCAAAGTGTTTAGTACAGACCATCTTTATATAAAGATTGTTCGACTTCAAGTTTGAAACAAATTGTATTCAGGTAAGGATGTGTATCTCAGAAACTTTGAATCCAATTCTTCAAAACGTTAACAAAGAGTTGAACACACCAAATTGCTTTACAGTGGCCTATTCTAGAAACAAATAGCAACAGAAAAATACTTTTTTATGGTCATCATACATAAATGTCCTTCTTCTGTGGAACTTTTAAGCATATCCTTTCAACATTGTTTGAGGAGTTGGACACGCAAGACTTTTCTCTACATTCTATATAGCAAAACTATCAAATGGCCATAACTGTGGTAAAATAGTCACACAAGCAGTTCCTTCCTTTATGGTCATCTGCATATAAAGCTTGTATGTCTGTGAAAGTTTTAAGTAAATCAGGTTGATAGTGTTGAAGGTGTTGGACATTTTTTCTCTATATTCTCTATAGCAAAGATATCATAGACCGTAACTGTGGTAAAAATAGTCACAGAAAAAATCCTTCCTTTTTGCTAATGTTCACATTAAGCTTGTTAATCTGTGAAAGTTTGAAGCAAATCAGGCTGATATTGTGGGAGAAGATGGGCACACAAGATTTCGGGACGTACAGATAGACGGACAGCGCTATAGTCCTCCAACATAAATATTGGGACAAAAAAGTGAAAAGATACAGGTCGCCCAACACGACATAAATAAAAATGTTACAGGCTTGGCTTGATTCATTTGAACCTGTTTAACATATGTGTAATTATACATTAACTGATAGTATACTAGTTGCTAATTTTTCGTGATTTCCAAAGTTACATGGTACGTAAAATGAAAATAGTCCTAAATTTCTAGAACTTTTGAAAGATAATGATAACACGTATAATCATTAGATTAAATAATTACATTCATAAAGCATGAATATCTCAGTAACAATAATATTAAACGTTTTCGAAATACCACAACAGACATTTATGTGTATCAAAACACTAAGACTAGGACTTTCTTCTTTAAAGTTTGTTTGAAAAGAGCAATCTTTAAAAAAATAACTGCTTTTCAAAAGTTAGTCATTCTCAAAGAATGACAAAAAAATGCTGTCTACAATGTATTAAATTGCTGCAAAAAAACAAACAAAAAAAACAACAAAAAAACAACAAACAAAACTATTTGACATACAAACGACGATAACAGATTACATATGGTAATTTTGGACTTAAATACATTTGTAAGCTAAAAGAAGAGCATTTATTTGATTTGGTTTGCCAAAATTACATTTTTGTGGACATTAAAGTTACTAATTAGTTTTCAAATGCACTTAATTTGTTGGAAACAACAGAAGAACTAGAGATTCTTTTTCACGAAAAACGTATGTCTCCAACCGCTAAGTACGTAGACATTATAAAACGCCACAAATCAAGGACCATAACTTCATAGAAAATCATAGTAAATCATTGAACAATGATAAGGACATACTGATGATGTGCGTGACAAAGGTTGGAACTAACAACTTCTGTAAGCTTACGTTGAAATCTGTCCAATGGTGTAAGAGAAGTTGCCATAATATGTTGCATAAAATTTGATACAAAATGGCCATAACTCCACTGAAAATCATTAAACCGAAACATGTCGACAACATACAAAATAAGTCTAGGCACTGATTACTCCTGTAAGATTTGGTTGAAATCCACCCATTATAACAATATATGAGAAGTGGCTAAAAGATTATAACACTTGACGAACTCAGGGCCATAACTCTACCTAAAATCATTGAACTGGAACATACCGATGATATGCTCAACAAGATATGGCAATGATCGCTTTTATAAAGTTTGGTGTAATTCCTCCCGTTGGTGTCAGAAAAGTAGCACAGAAAAGGTAATCAACGACAAATCACGAGTCATAATTGCACTGAATATCATTAAACCGGAACGTGCCGGAATTATGCATAATTAGGCTTTGCTATAATCACACTCATAAGGTTTGGAATAATTCCGTCTAAAAATATAAGAGAAGCTGCCAAAACATTATCGATTTACAATTAACGGTCAATGAAAATCACCGAACCACAACATGCAAACGATATGCAGAAGTGGGTTTGCCAATGATAACTTTTGTTACGTTTGGTGTAAGTCCACCTGGAGCTGTCGGAGGAGTTGTGTGGACAAACTTGTAACAGATAGACAGACAGACAGACAGATAGAACTGACCGACAGCACAAAATCAGAACGATCCTAAGGTTAACATAAGCATACAACAATCAACATAATTTCTAATTGGTCATCATAATTGTTTTAAAATTTAAGATCATGATGAGGACTAAAAAAATCGTACATACATTTATTCTATGCTTTTGATAGATCACCACACGTAAAACACAGTATCTTCTGTTGAATGCACTCGATCGAAACAGAGTGTTTTTCTCAAATTATTTTCAGTCCATGAAAGTCTCGCGTATGATTTATCAGATACGACATGAGACATTTCGAACATAATTTCTAACTGGTCAACATAATATTATTGGTTTTTTTTTAAATTTAAGATGATGATGACTAAAAAATCGTAAAATAAATTTATTCTATGCTTTTGATAGATCACCATACATGAAACAAAGTATCTTTTGTTGAACGCACTCGATCGAAACAGAGAGTTTCTAAAAAATCTTTTCTGTCTATGAAAGCCGTGCGAAATGAGTTATGTCAGTCTATGCCGGGAAGTAGTTTCAATTAACCAGACCCGTTGAAAATGAAGGCAAATGCTTGCTAGCAATGCATAACGATGTCAAGAAATGATTGCGATCAATAGAGATTTTCTCTTTAATATGAAGAAATTAAACTTTAAGAAAAAAGAATAAGACAGGTTTTTGTAAATCCGGGTGGTTTTAAAATGAATGATGAATGATTTTGAGAGTTTAAGGAATTTTGCAAAGATTTTGTCGCAGAGCAACTCTGACTGGCTGGAGCCTGCAAATATTGACGACCTGTGTCAGAGAATAAACAAGTGAACCATGGTAGAACGGTAGTATACGGAGAGAGCTTCCCGCGGTATGCTCATAATCCCGAAGCACCAGACAGTTTGTGAAAAAGGGATTTGTACACACATCCATCGCCACCTTAATGAGCGTTACAGAACCAGATATGTTCCAGGAGCAGACAGGTTTGATTGCGGCCCCGTTATCGTATGGAGGAAGATTTCCATGTACAAAGAAACTGATGTCGTAAAAGGCATTGTTTTTTTAAACTCAGATTTAAAAAATCACGTTTTCTTTTACTTATTATTATGGGATACTATGCAGAAGCAGATAATTGCATTTTTCATGTCCCTTTCTCCTTATCAAATAATCATCAATGAAATGAACTGAGCTAAGGATACTGCCGACTAACACACAGCACGATAACACGACACTATGCGCTATGATATGGTCTGTAAAAAGACCAGACCTTATTCCGATCGAAAATGTTTGGCACAAGGAACAGTCTTGCAACAGCAGCAAAAAGTTCGAGGTCCTGTTTCGATTGCTAAACTTGCATAGAATACCAAATATCAACGGTATTTCCAATGTTATATTACAACAAAGCGAGTTTGTTCGTGGACTGTACTTGCTTCCTAAAGAGACAATACCTGATTTAAGGATCGTTTCGTTGTTGTTTATCCGCTGTAAAATTCAACCGTTGATTAGAATAGATTTCTACTTTCAAGAATCTGAAAGTTATACAACAAAATTATTTGTACGACGGATGTAAACAACTTTTAGAACAATATCTGTACAACAGGTAACCAATTAAAACCTTTGTTCAGTGTATATACAATTACGTTTTCAGTCATGTTGAGCACATTCTGTATCTTTTAAAACATACCAATTAATTCAAACTTGTATTTACAAACATTCAAATAACAAATTCATAATTCTGTAAAATATGCTATAACAGTGTTCATGCAATAATAATTTTCTAAATATTTTGTTACACACTGAACGAAACATTATTAATACATAATACATACACGTATTTGAATATTACAGTAAAAATCTATAAACAACAAATACAGAAAATCCCGAAAGAATTCCATTCTATGATATTGAGTAGATAACTACTACATATCCAAAAACATTTAAAGCATTATAGCGGATTCAAATAGTTTTCAGTTTTTTGTAGTGTACATGTATTTCTCCTCTTTTTCCAAATGTAACGGTCAGATTAATAGATACCAAATTAATGAGTTTGTTTAAAACAATTTAATAAAACAAAGATAATATATCAAAGGTTGGACGTAATATGATATGATATGATATAAAACTAGAATTGTGTCCATTGGACAGGGATGCCACCACATAATGTGCCATCCTCTAAATAGCAAAGATTTTAGTACAGATCATCTTTACATAAAGATTTTTCAATTTTGAATCCATTCCTTCAAAACGTTAATAATGAGTTGAACACACCATGTCCATTTTGTGAAAGAAAGAAAGGCCCGTATCTCTAGTAACAAATAGCAACAGAAAAAAATCCATTATTTATGTTCTCCTTCACATTAATGTCCTTCATATGTGAAACTGTCAAGCATATCTTTTCAATATTGTTTGGGGAGTTGGACACACAAGATTTTTCTCTACATTTTATACAGCAAAACTATCAAAGGGTCATAACTGTGGTAAGATAGTCACAGCAAAAGTTCCTTCCTTTATAGTCATCTGAACAGCTTGCTTATTTGTGAAAGTTTGAAGCAAATCAGGATGATAGTGTGGGAGGAGTTGGACAAACAATATTTTTTATGTATTCTCTGTAGAAAAACTATCAAAGGGCCATAACTGTGGTAAAGATAGTCATAGAAAAACATGCTTCCGTTATATTCATTTTCAAATTAAGCTTGTTTATTTATATAAGTTTGAAGCAAAACAGGCTGATAGTGTGGGAGAAGATAAACACACAAGCGTTTGGGACATACAGACAGACGGACGTACGGACAGAAGCAATGCCTCCCACATAATATTATGGCAAGAAAAAAGTGAAAGAAATACAGGTCGCCCAACACAATATAAATAACTCGGTTTGATTGAGCCAGTTAAACATACGTGTAACTTTACTTTAACTGACAGTATTCTAATTATTAACACGTAGTGATTTCCAAAGTTAAGTAGTACGTAGCCTTTAAAATGAAAAAAGCCCCAGGTTTCCAAAACAAAACAAAAAAAGAAAGATAATGATAACACGTAAAATCAATAGATTAATTAATCACATTCATACCTTTAAATGTTACATAAAGCATGAATATCTCAGCAACAGTACACTAGTACTATAAAACGTTTTCAAAATACCACGGATAGACATGTACGACGGATGTTAACAACTTTTAGAACAATATCTGTACGACAATTGACCAGTTAAAACTTTTGTTCAGTGTATATACAATTATGTTTTCAGTCATATTGAGCACATTCTGTATCTTTTAAAAGCATACCAATGAATACAAACTTGTATTTACAAACATTCAAATAACAGATTCATAATTCTGTAAAATATGCTGAAACAATGTTCATTTAAAAATGATTTTCTAAATATTTTGTTACATAGTTAAACCAACATTATCAATACATAATATATTCATGTACATGAATATTACAGTATATTTCTATAAACAACAAATACAGAAAATCCCGGAAGAATACAAATCTATGATATCGAGTTGATAATGATAATTATTACATAGCCAAAACGTTATAGGTTTTTGTAGTGTACATGTATTTCTCTACTTTTACCAATTTTTAAGGCCAAATTAATATTTACAAAATTAATGAGTGTGTTTAAAACAATTTAATAAATTAATGATTATGTATCAAAGGTTGAACGTAATATAGTAGTAACTCAATTTCAGAAAACTTATCGGGAAATTAAAAAAAAATCTGCCTCATTTCACAGAAAACAGTTTTCAGTATATCAGTTAGGAATATTTTATTATAACCTACTATAATTTACAATGCTATAACTGAATGCCTTCTTAAAAATAAAAGTGTAACTTGAGGATACACTTTATAGATTTTTACCGCAACACATGAGACTTGCTGAATTGTTGCATGCATTATTGTTTAGTATTTCTACAACACTGCGGTACTCCTTAATTCTTTAAAAAAAAGAGACACTAAATTGTCTTGATATCTCATAAAAACTTAAGGTAAATAAAGTTTAAAATTCGTTATAAGATTACTACAAGGTTGAATACATTAGACTTCCATAATGTAATTTAAATTTTGGCAATTCTTCGTGATATATTTACATTGAAATTGTGGAACTTATGATTGCTATCTTTGTGTAGGGTCTTCATATAACGTTTTAACAGTTTTCATACTAGAAAGAAAGTAACAGAGTATTCAAAACGCATATTCTAAACAAATCAATACATAACATAAATTTAAAAACAATTGCAGTATATAGTTTTTAGCTTATAATGATAAAAAAAAACAACATTGGTCTGCGGTAACCAATAGTTTTTAGCTTTTAATGATAAAAAACATTGGTCTGCGGTAACCAGTTTATATACAGTTCCTTTGATAAATATATTTACAAAACAGCGCAAAGCGTATTTCTTATCCAAACCTAATTGATATCAGGCTATGGAGAACAGCTAGGAACCCACTCAGAAGCACCTAAAATATTTGCTCTGGAACGTCCAGGGTATTAGCAATAAGTTAAATGACAGTGACTTTCTTAATGTTATAACGGACTACGATATTATTATTGCTACAGAAACATGGTACTCTAGATATCTTAACATTGACTTAAAAACAATTTTGAAAGTTTTTCGTGTTATCGTCCAAAATATAACAAGCGTGCTAAACGTTATAGTGGTGGTATAATTATTTATTATAACAAAAAATATTATGGTCATATTGAGCTTGCTTCACTAAATAATAAAGGTATTGTATGTTTTAAATTAAAGAAGTCATATTTTGGGTGTTTAAATGACATTTACTTTTGTAGCTGCTACATACCACCAGAAGACTCAAGCGTATATAAACAACGTAACTCTCCTTTATTCGATATTGACTTTTTTGATTTGTTGTCTGATGATATAAGGAAATATAGTCAATTAGGTGACATATTACTAACGGGCGATTTTAATGCTCGAACAGGTCAAAGGTCAGACTTAGTTGAAAGTATAAATTTGAACCGTTTTATAGACTTACCTGATAATGAAGAGCATCCTGTGAATGTATCGTTGCGTTCATCATGTGATAACCATGTAAATACGTTTGGTAACAAACTATTGTCCTTATGTAAGGAAAATTGTTTATATATTGCAAATGGGCGTTTAGAACCAGGACAATTTACTTGGTATCAAAATGATACGTAATAAAACAGCTGCTAGTTTGTAGATTATATAATAGCAGACTGCAATGTATTTTCTATTATTGATAATATGCATGTAAATGATTTAACTGAGTTTTCAGACCATTGCCGGGTCAATTTTGTTCTAAATTTTGATAATATGAAATTTGACTGTAAGAATGATATCACTTATGACAAGATAATTTGGGAAGATTGTAATATACACGATCTAAATATATTGTTAAATGATAAAAAAGATGTTTTAGATGACTTAACAAACAATTTACAAGCAAATACTATTGACCTAAATACTTGTATTAATAATTTCTCGGACATAATGTTTGATATATCCTTTCATTTACATGGTAAAACATTTCATAGGAAGAGAAATCCTAAACCAAAAAAATATACACGTTCACTTTGGTTCGATGGCGATTGTAAAACACATAAATCTGGATTTTATAGATGTAAGAGATTATATAAGGACAATCCTTCTGTTGATAATAAAAAAACAATTTGAACGCCAGAAGCGCCTTTTCTACATGTAAACGTAAAGCCAAAAGAAAATTTTATACGAAAGAAAGGAAAACATTATCAAATTTGAGTAAAATTAATTCGAAAAAGTTTTGGAAATATATTAAGAAATATAAACGAAAATGTTACAATACCTCTGGCGATATTAGTTTAGATAGTTTTGTTGAACATTTTATAAAAATGTTTCAAATTCCCAACATGAAGCAACATAATATATTGACGATTTTGATAGTAGAGACGAACCTATACATATTGAAAGTTTAGACTGTCAATTTACTATTGATGAAATCAAGAAAACTGTTGAATGTTTGAACAGGCATAAAAGTTGTGACATAACAAATAATGTTGCAGATTTTTTCATCGATTCAAAGGATTTTATCACACCATATTTAGTTACAATTTTTAATGTTATATTTAATTCTGGTGAATACCCTGATCTCTGGAGGAAAGGTGTCATTGTACCAATTCACAAAAAGGCGATACTTCTGATCCTTCAAAATACAGGCATAACACTAGTTAATGTAATGGCAAAAATATTTTCTCTTGAGTTATGGAATCGCATAAACAACTGGTGTGAAAGTGAAAATGTTTTTAATAACGCTCAATTTGGTTTTAGAAATGAACATAGTACAGCTGACTGTATATTTTTGTTGCATAGTATTATCCAAAAAGTGTTATCTCAAAATTCTAAATTGTATTGTTCATTTATAGATTATGAAAAGGCATTTGACACTGTTATACACGATGCATTATGGGTTAAATTGTTTGAATCCGGAATAAGTTGTAAAATGGTTAAAATGATAAAGTCTATATATAGTAATGTAAAAGCTTGTGTAAAAGACACTCTGACAATGTCGTATTCTGACTTTTTTAATGTAACGTTAGGCGTAAAACAAGGTGAACCACTTTCACCTCTATTGTTCATATTATTTATAAATGATGTAAAGAATATTATTGATTATTCACAATTGTCTGAATCTGATATAAACTTATTGTCTGTGTACATGTTATTATATTGCTGACGATATTGTTCTATTCACTACAAACCATAACAGTCTTCAAAGTTTGCTTAACAAATTATATGAATACTCGCTCAAGTGGGGTCTGAAGATAAATGTAGGAAAAACAAAAATGTGTGTATTTGAAAAGAGAAAAAGCACTCGGAATTATCAATGGTATATTAAATGATAATAATATAGAAGTTGTTGATTCATTTTGTTATTCAGGTATGAAATTTTATTACACGGGTAATATGCAGTATGCTGTTAAATCTTTAAACGATCAAGCTCTCAAGGCTTATAATAATTTATTAACAATTTGCAGTTCAGTTCCTATGGATATTAAAATTCAGTTGTCTCTTTTTGACTCTCTTGTTACACCTATATTGCTTTACGGATCGGAAGTTTAGGGGGTGTATAATCTAAAAGAAATTGATAAATTACATTTTCGATTTTGTAAACGTATTCTTGGGGTGCGGTCCCAGACCTCAAATGCTGCTATATTAGGAGAACTTGGTCGTTTCCCATTGTCTATGACCTGCAAGGAACGTACATTGAAACAATGGCTAAAAATAATGAAAAACCCTGATTCTATTATTCACGATGTATATATTGATGCCTTGAATACTGCTGGTAACAATACAAACATAAAAAAACTCTTGGGCTCTGCCGGTGAAAGATCTACTTAATAACCTTGGGTATAGTAATTTGTGGTATACAACTAATTTTGCTGTTAACTACGAACCTTTGCTTAAGTAAAGGCTGCGCGACCAGTATGTCCAAGAATGGAACGATACAATATCAAATCAGCCTAAACTAAATTATTATAGAAAATTCAAGACTGAGTTTAGTTATGAGAAATATTTAAATGTTATTGATAGTGTTTCTTTAATAATTGAATTATCTAGGTTTAGACTGTCTGCGCATTGCTTAGAAACTGAGACAGGTAGATTTATAAATGTAGATAGAAATGATCGTACTTGTAAAATGTGTATGAAAAATGTCGAATCAGAGTATCATTTTATGCTATGTTGTCCTTTTTATCGTGATCTACGCCAAAAGTATTGTATTGATTCTTCATTTCCTTCAGTTTATAAGTTTGTGAAACTATTATCATCAAAAAATGTTAGAACTATTAGAAATGTGTCCAAGTATGTATTTAATGCTATGAAAATACGTAAAGAAAAACTTGATACTGCTGCTTCTTAATTCAATTTAATGTGAACTACTTTAGTTTTGTATGTGCATTTATGTGACGTAATCACTAAGTATATTATACAATATACTGTATTTGCATTATATACTGTTAACATCATGCATGAATTTGTATTTTATGTATGTATGTATGTATGTATTTTATGTCATGTCTTGGCCATCTGAGATATTGTTTTGTAAATGGCCAAAGGCATGTTTATGCGGATATGCCAAATAAAACTCGTGAAACTCGATATCCAAGATTACCACCACTAATTGTGGTAAACTACCTAAACGGCTCGAATCCGAAAATATTTGGAACAGACATATTTCAAACAATAAACAATTATCAATTCTCGAAATTTGCGATATAATGTAAGAAACAACAAAATTTGTATTATACATGAGCAATAATAATATAAAATAATTGTAGGCGAACACCGTACAGTATACCAATAGTGTCTTATATTTTATAACTATCTACATCTAACAAGAGGCCTGATAGCACTTAACATCTCAAAACAGTTTTCATTGGATGCATGTATTAAAACCATGTGAGGTAATACTCCCCGAGTATATCAACTACCCAAAGAAGTGCATGTTTGGTACTGGGCTCACTACTTCAGATTAAAAAAAACTGAGAAGTTGTTTGAATTATGCAGGTATTTTATTATACTGAAAAAGTACTTAATTTTGTTTTTGTTTTGAGTTCAATTACTTTAGAAATATTAAATGTACTGCAAACAAGAAAGCATTATTGATTTGATGGTGATCAGAAAATTACACTGAACTGTTATCAATATCTCATATATTTGAAACAATAGAAGGAAAAATAAAGCGAGACAATACAAAATTTGAAAAGCGAAAGTGGAATCAAAGACGTTTGAATATTTATCAAGTTTCACATATTTATATACAATTAAGTTTTCAATCATCCTGAACGCTATCTTAAACACATATACAATATAGATAACTAGTATTCAAACTACAATAATCTCACAATAATAAAGGGTATAAAAATGCACTATCATGAATGTCTGAAAACATTTACATGATGGTTTAAATAGCAGATCTATATAATTTTGCTATAATGTCATTTTTATTTTTCCAACGCATTATCAGTTTTTATAATCTTTTCGACATTCCTTGTAAATCATTTAAATAACAAAACATGTTTCTCATAGATTTAATCTACATTTGATAACTATCTGGGCCCAGTTGTTCAAAACTTTAACAGGCGATTAAGCTAACGGTTGATCGACTTTTAGTTACATTTCGACATTTAAGAAGACTTAGTAAAACATATTATAATTTAAGAACTATGAAACTAAAATGTCTTTACAATTAAACTACAACATCATACTAGTGATTCCCATCATGCCATATATTTTGAATCAACATTAAACAGGTGTTTAGTTTAACAGCCAGTTAAAGTTTCGAACAATTGGGCCCTGACGTAAAGAAAAATAAAACTTTAATTCGTTTCTTGTAGGTTTCTTACTACTGAAACACTCGGCGAATTCCAAACATGCTTTCTACTAAATATTTTTATTCAAATCAACATCATATCCAACATCTGACTGACCATCTCTAATTAAGTAAATGGTCCCCCAAATGACAATCAATTTTCTTTCGTCTACAAATCCCCGTATGCAATTTCGGTATTCTCCAATTGCTATGAAAAATAAGTTTCTGTTATCTCCGAAAGATGCCGAAATCGCATACGGGGGAGAAGTAAACGAACGGAAATTTCATTGTCATTACGGGTCCAATACCTTAAGTAAATATGTAATATACATAACAGCTTTATATTTTTTATATACAAATGTACATGAGCTACCTATGTACACAATAGCGACAAATGCGAATAATACATGATGCAATGGTATAATGTCCAATCTTTGTACAATTTTTAAAATACGCATTTAAAGAAATAAAAATCCATAATGAAAACCTAGCATAACATCAGTATGTGATTGACGTGCGATTGGTTCAAGTTCTTTAAACCCTTTACGTTGTTGAATTTCACTGTTGCCATTCGGTCTACAGGTTATTTGCAATCTCTATAAGAATAAAAAAAACAAAAAACATTTGGTTATTATTCATAACATACTTGCAGTAAATGATACAACTTTTGATAATCTCAGTCTGAATGCCACCAAATGAAAGATAGATTCTTGCACAACAATTCTATTGAACAAAGTAGTCAACATACATCATCTAATATTGCGTCTGATACCTGAGACATTTCTAACCGGAAAATAGTCACAAATCCTGAGATACACACAAGAAAAACATAAACTGTCTTATTTCTAATCACACGATATGACAGGAAACCTCTTTTCAAAAATAGTCCAATTTCTGTGAAACACTTGAAAAGCATGAAAAAAGTACTATGATTTTTGGTCTGGAATGTGTAATATTAAACGTGATCCTCTGGAAATAAGATTTCCAAGAGGTCTGTGTAACGGGAAGGCCCCCAAACGTTAAATTAATTCATACATGAATCACTGAACAACACCATCCACGTTGGAATCGATACATAGATTAGGCTAGATATGATATCTACATCACATCGGTAGGTTGAAAACGATACACAGTTAGCAACATCACATTGGATGCAACATCAACAGTATCAATGTAGGTGTGATATCAAAAATGTTTAACATTTTCTCTAATTGACACGTTATATTTTTTAAAAAGGTAAATATTTTATTTCGAATTTCTTTTATATGCTTTGAAATGTTTTAACTGATTATTTTCTATTCATCGTCAAAGCAGTCTGAAATATTGCACAAAAGAAGATGCTATTTAAAACTACAGAACAACAGACAGCCCGGCATTGACGACATATTGCGCAATAATGGATACAAATTTAAAATAGGATTTACTTAGTGTTCGTCACGACATACTGCAGAATAAAGGATTTAACCAAAACTACGGAATAACTGAAGCTCATCGTTACGATATACTGCAGGACAAAGGATATTAATCAAAACTACGGAATAACTGAAGCTCATCGTCACGACATACTGCACAATAAGATATGTTAACTAAAACTGCGGAATAAGTGAGGCTCATCGTCACGACATACTGCATATTAAAGCATGTTAATTAAAACAGTTTCTACGGAATAACTGAAACTCATTGTTACGACATACTGTACAATAAGGCATGTTAGCTGAAACAGTTTCTGCGGAATAACTGAAGCTCATCGTTACGACATACTGCACAATAAGGCATGTTAGCTGAAACAGTTTCTGCGGAATAACTGAAACTCATCGTTACGACATACTGCACAATAAAGCATGCTAATTAAAACAGTTTCTACGGAATATCTGAAGCTCATTGTTACGACATACTGCACAATAAAGCATGTTAATTAAAACAGTTTCTACGGAATATCTGAGGCTCATTGTTACGACATACTGCACAATAAGGCATGTTAGCTGAAACAGTTTCTGCGGAATAACTGAAACTCATTCTAACGGCATACTGCACAATAAAGCATGTTAATTAAAACAGTTTCTACGGAATAACTGAAACTCATCGTTACGACATACTGCACAATAAAGCATGCTAATTAAAACAGTTTCTACGGAATAACTGAAACTCATTATTACGACATAGTGCACAATAAAGCATGCTAATTAAAACAGTTTTTACGGAATAACTGAAACTTATTGTTATGACATACTGCACAATAAGGCATGTTAGTTGAAACAGTTTCTGCGGAATAACTGAAGCTCATCGTTACGACATACTGCACAATAAAGCATGTTAATTAAAACAGTTTCTGCGGAATATCTGAAGCTCATTGTTACGACATACTGCACAATAAGGCATGTTAGCTGAAACAGTTTCTGCGGAATAACTGAAGCTCATCGTTACGACATACTGCACAATAAGGCATGTTAGCTGAAACAGTTTCTGCGGAATAACTGAAGCTCATCGTTACGATATATTGCACAATAAGGCATGTTAGATGAAACAGTTTCTGCGGAATATCTGAAAATCATTGTTACGACATACTGTACAATAAGGCATGTTAGCTGAAACAGTTTCTGTGGAATAACTGAAGCTCATCGTTACGACATATTGCACAATAAAGCATGCTAATTAAAACAGTTTCTACGGAATAACTGAAACTCAATGTTACGACCTACTTAATATTAAAGCATGTTAATTAAAACAGTTTCTACGGAATAACTAAAACTCATTGTTACGACATACTGCACAATAAAGCATGCTAATTAAAACAGTTTCTATGGAATAACTGAAACTCATCGTTACGACATACTGCACAATAAAGCATGCTAATTAAAACAGTTTCTACGAAATAACTGAAACTCATTGTTACGACATACTGCACAATAAAGCATGTTAATTAAAACAGTTTCTACGGAATATCTGAACCTCATCGTTACGACATACTGCACAATAAGGCATGTTAGCTGAAACAGTTTCTGCGGAATAACTGAAACTCATCGTTACGACATACTGCACAATAAAGCATGCTTATTAAAACAGTTTCTACGCAATAACTAAAACTCCTTGTTACGACATACTGCATATTAAAGCATGTTAATTAAAACAGTTTCTACGGAATATCTGAAACTCATTGTTACGACATACTGTACAATAAGGCATGTAAGTTGAAACAGTTTCTCCGGAATAACTGAAGCTCATCGTTACGACATACTGTACAATAAGGTATGTTAGATGAAACAGCTTCTGCGGAATAACTGAAGCTCATCGTTACGACATACTGCATATTAAAGCATGTTAATTAAAACAATTTCTACGGAATATCTGAAACTCATTGTTACGACATACTGTACAATAAAGCATGTTAGTTGAAACAGCTTCTGCGGAATAACTGAAGCTCATCGTTACGACATACTGCATATTAAAGCATGTTAATTAAAACAGTTTCTACGGAGTAACTGAAACTCATTATTACGACATACTGCATATCAAAGCATGTTAATTAAAACAGTTTCTACGGAATATCTGAAACTCATTGTTACGACATACTGTACAATAAGGCATGTTAGTTGAAACAGTTTCTGCGGAATAACTGAAGCTCATTGTTACGACATATTGCACAGTAAAGCATGCTAATTAAAACAGTTTCTAAGGAATAAGTGAGGCTCATCGTCACGACATACTGCACAATAATGGATGTTAAGAATAACCGAACCTCATTGTCAAGCTATATAAGCCAATGAAAACAAAATAATGGAGACACATCGTTACAACATACTGCAAGGTGAATGATGTTAATTCAAACTATAAATTAAAAGAGGCCAATCATTACCGTATATTGCACAACAGACGTTTTAAAGATAACTACAAAATAACAAAGACTCAGTGCCACTATCACAACACTACAAATGTCTCTAGTTTGAAATACTACACCAATACATTAATACATTTGTAGCACATTATCCATGTTGAGAAAATGTTTATTGTGCTGCAAATATAATAGTTATTACTAGCAGTACCTACCTTTTAGTTCATGTCGTATATTTCAGCTTTAAATTCAACAGTTTTGTAATGACAATTTAATGTAATCATATCTTATCACTTTTAAGTTATCTTCACTTTAAATTTACGGAATTCCATATATACGTGATACTGACCACCTGATTAACCTGACAACGTCAAACTATTCCTGCTTGCAGATAATCAGTTATTTTGCAAAACATGTATAAAGTAGTGCAAAGTTAAGACACTGGATGTTTTATCTCCTTCTAATTTTGATATAAATTAAAAATTTATATTGAAATTTTGAAAGGATAATTTTTTTTTTATTTTCAATATATAAATTCAGTCACTTTTATCTATCCCTTATAACATAATGTCGACTGTCCATGATTTATGCTTTTAACTTTTACTACGAATGTACAACACAAAGTCATATAGATAGATATATCGGAAAAAAGATGAGTAAAGATGCCTAATTATTTCTTACATATTTAATAATTCTAATCCAGTTAATTAAAATAAAATAATGTAACTCGACCGGTTTCACCTGTTTACTGGATTTTCAGGAGTTAAACTGTATACTGTTGACGTTAGTAACGTCGCTTGGTAACGACGTCGCTTCATCGTAATAATGGACGTTACTCTTTTGAGTTTTGTCAAGGGAAGTCACTATGTATTTATTGATGCGTTATTTTGCATTCAGTTCTGGACAAAAAGTTTGAATTAATAAGTTTTCTTTTCTCCTGCTTTTAGATATGTCTGTTTCTTATAATTTATAAATTGGCATTGTCATGAATTTTTTAACTAATTCCTTTGAGCATTCTGCGATGTGACGACTGACTGGTAGAAGTGCGTTTTCTGGATTCCTTATATGTTGTTTGTGAAGAGTTACTCGATTTCTTAAATTAGACGTTTCTCCAATATAGTCTATTGAACATCCAGAACATCCAGACTGTTTTATTTCTGGTTTCCTTGCAGATTCTGTAAATGATGCCCTTGTCAGTAGTTTCTTTAAGTTTGCCGGTTGTCTCTTGCTTTTAATGAATTTATTTTTTGAAATAACTTCTTTCATTGTAGCATCGTTATAATATTGGTAGATTTTCTCTTATTATGTTAAAAAAACTCCAAATTTTTCGGATTGTGTTGATACATAAGGTATTACATTTTCGTCTTGTTTTTCCTTGGTCTTTCTTAGTTCTTTTTGATCAATTAATAATACTCTTTGTATTCCATTTTCAATTAGTTTTCAAGGATATGGTTGAGATGTCAGGATTTCATTAATCGAAGATGTAGAGAGTCTTTCCTTGAAATAATTGTGCATAAGCGTCTTGCAAAAGAAAATGGAACATTCTGCTTTATATGTTTAGAATGACACGAAGTGAACAAAAAATACTGTTTACTGTCTGTTGGTTTGTTATATATATCTGTTTCAATTTCTGTTCCTTTCTGTTTGACTTAAATATCTAGAAAAGGTAGTTCATCCGTACTGATTTGCATAGTGAATTTTAAGTCTTCATGAAGTTTATTTAATATTGTATTGAAGATGTTTAATTCCTCTCTTGATTTGGGCCATAAAATAAAAATGTCATCTAAAAATCTTTTCCAATTATGTATAAAATATTCTTTGAATTCACTCCCATATTTCTCTTCTACTTTCTTGTATAATAGTTCTTCTAAATAACCAATATATATAAGAAAAAAAGACTGTTATACAATACAAGATGTCTTGCAATGGTTTGTTTCATTTTGTAAAACAATATATTACGTAACCAACAAAATATAAATAATGCCTGCCATTGGGGGTAGCCCGAATATTTTCAAGCCTCCATACGTAATACCACCTAAGGAGAAACATAGGGTGATATGCAGTTTCGAGGGCTGACAGTTTTCACATCCTCCTCACTGACATACGGTATTTCTTTCAATATATCAAAAAATGCCATGCTGTATGATATTAACTTTTACTTTTGTAATAATTTGAAAAACAAGTATTCAAGATAGATATACTTTTCACTAAAATACACAAAGTTAAATGTTTTAAGATACGGATAATCAAGAGCCCCGCAAAGCAAGTCAATATACTTCCAAAGGAGGAGGAGGAGGAGGAGGAGGAGGAGGGGGAAGTAAAAATTTTGAGTGTGTGTTTCGGAGGGGTGTAATGCGACTGTGGGTGATGGCTAGGTTGTTTTGTGCGGCGGCAGTGACAGAACTTTAAGGCTCAAGAAACTAAGTGAATTTTTTCTGGAGGTTGGGAAAGGGAGGCAAAAAGGTTGATGTGTGTGTGTAATGTGGATTGTTGCACATGTCGGAATACTTATAAAATCTGTACGAAGATCCTTTGGAAGCATAAACACAAATAAATAAGCCTTAAGCAGTCTCGGCTTGAGTTTATAAATGACAGATAGTAAAATTTGCAAAAACCCTCACGACCCTAGAACGGGCTTAAGCGGAACTCTATTACAGTAAAACTGCATGTACTCCGTGATTATAAAGAACCAGAAAATACAACCGAGTAAGTTCAACTACGAAGAGACTTTTCAAAGCCGCCATACGGCACTTAAAGACTTCTGTCTGATATCTAATACAATCTGTAAGAAACAAGAATGCCAAGATGGCCCTAGGTCGCTCACCTAAACACACCATAACAGTGTAAACATGTTTGACATAGTGATTTCATGGAAACAAATATTCTGACCAAGTTTCATTAAGATTGGACCAAAAATGTGGTCTCTTGAAGTGTAAACAAGTATTTTCTTCAATTTAACATAATGACCTAGTTTTTAAGCCAAGGTAACGTACATTCAAACTTGGCCTAGATTTGATCAAGGCAATCATTCTGACTAAATTTCATGAACCTCAATTGAAAAATACAGCCTCTATCGCATACAAAACCTTTTTCTTTGATTTGTCCCAGCGACCTAGTATTTGATCCCAGATGACCAAAAATGTGGTCTCTTGAAGTGTAAACAAGTATTTTCTTCAATTTAACATAATGACCTAGTTTTTAAGCCAAGGTGATGTACATTCAAACTTGGCCTAGATTTGATCAAGGCTATTCATTCTGACCAAATTTCATGAAGATCAATTGAAAAATACAGTCTCTATCGCATATACAAGTTTTTTTTTATTTGACCTAGTGACCTAGTTTTTAACCACAGATGACCCATATTCTAACGTTACCTAGATTTCATTAAGGCAATCATTCTGACTAAATTTTATGTATATCCAGTGTAAAATGCAGCCCCTATTGCATACACAAGGTTTTTCTTTGATCTGACCTTGTGTCCTAGTTTTTGACCCCAGATAACCCATATTCGTAACTGGCCTAGATTTTATCAAGGCAATCCTTTTGACTAAATTTCATGAAGATCAATAGAAAAATACAGCATCTATTGCATACACAAGGTTTTTCTTTGATTTGACCTAGTGACCTAGTTTTTGACTCCAGATAATCCTTTTTCACATTCGTCCTAGATTTCATCAAGGTAATCATTCTGACAAAATTTCATGAAGATCAATTGAAAAATACAGCCTCTATCGTATACACAAGGTTTTTCTTTGATTTAACCTAGTGACCTAGTTTTTAATCTCAGATGACCCAGTTTCTAATCTGGTCTAGATTTCATCAAGGTAATCATTCTGACCAAATTTTATGAACCTCAATTGAAAAATACAGCCTCTATCGCATACACAAGGTTTTTCTTTGATTTGACCTAGTGACCTAGTTTTTGACCCCAGATGACCCATTTTCAAACTCCGCCTAGACTTTATCAAAGTAATCATTCTGACAAAGATTCATGAAGATCAATTGAAAAATACAGCCTCTATCGCATACACAATGTTTTTCTTTGATTTAACCTCGTGACCTAGGTTTTGAACCCAGATGCCCCATTTTCAAACTCGGCCTAGATTTCATCAAGGTAATCATTCTGACCAAACTTCATGAAGATCAGTTGAAAATACAGTCTCTATCGCATACACAAGCTAAATGTTGACGGACGACAGACGACAGACAGACGACAGACAGACAGACGACAGACGACGGACATCGGTCGATCAGAAAAACTCACCTGAACATTGCTCAGGTGAGCTAATAAAACGCAACAAAACAAATTAATAGCATATTTTGGTAACATGGAGTCTGTCCATGGGACTTTATGAAATGTGTAACGCCCGTCATGATGATGACACGAATTATGACGGACGGACAGACAGAAAGGACAGACGCACGCGGCATCATATGTCCGTTTTTCAGACAACCAGTATTGTTTAAATCAATACCAGTATCTTGTTTTAACTTACTGATTAGAAAATGTAAAAAAATGTATTCAAGAGAGTGAATCATGTTGAAATAGTATCAGTTCTGTTGTTACGTAATACCTTGTTGGAATGATCTCTTCGGCTGTCTTTTCCTCCAATTTTCCCCCGTGTTCCTCTGCCTCAATATCCCGTCCGCATGTTGTAATAATGTTCTCCTGACATGTCCCCTGTGCAAATTCTTCGTTCTCTATTACATCCTTTTGTTCAACAACCATGTCTACAAGATTTCCATCATAATATAATGTTCGAAGTTAACAATTAAGTTTAGGTGTTTTCCCTCTATTATTTATACCGTGTGCCAAAAAGGAAACTAGAAGGAGACAACAGGTGACTCATTTTAGGTAAATGTATGTCTTCGTACACACACTGAAAATAATGGTATAATGAACTCAATTTATGTATTTTTTTTTTAATTCAGTTTCAGATATGAATAATCTTAAAGGTTAACAAGTAGAAACATTATCAAATACAAAGGTTTTAGCTTACACAGAATTAAGTATATCATATCGGATAATCACTATTGCCTCTAAGAAATACTTTATACAGCCAGTGTGAAAAAATCAAATTTTGCTTAATGAAAATGTCCAATCTATGTCAGGCAATGATGTTGGAACTACAATTAATTGGAAGAAATTATAATATTTCCGAAATAAATGCGTAAGCTTAAAACTTATTTTCTTTCCTTGTTGAGAACGGGAAGCATTACCCATATTTAAATTGAGGAGTGGTGGATTCCCATTTATTACAGTGGTTTAGATTGCTGACTTCGAACTGCTTCAATGTCGAAACTTCAATTTTGTAGTCAATTTCTTTTATGTATGAAAAACAAGCCATCGAACCGCCTAACAAAGAGTCAGGGGCTCTACACAGTCGCCTATCCGTGCCTGACAAAATCTCCGGAGTGGCACTTTGGTTGTTCCTCCACCAGGGATGGCTTGAACGTTGCCTTTTGACCTTACGTTATGTTTGCGGATAAACATCCCGACAAAACAAGCAACATAACGGTATGCGATGTTTATTTCTGTACCGGCAAATTATGAAGGATGTTATAGTTAGAATTACATTAATCCTGTTAGAAATAATTTCAAGTGATACTTGTGATTTAAGATGAATATAGTTAATCCCCACCCTCACATGTCATAGAGGCAAAATCCATATGAGACGATGTTAGTTGTGCCTTTCAAGACCTGTATCTAAATAATCATAATACTCAGTTGTCATAATTCACTCTTGATCTTATCAGTGAATCACAGGCAAATACTTTTATCTTATTCAGACATCAGAAAGTGTTCCAGTTCTATAGAGGAGGAAAGGTCAATGTCGATGTCAAGACGCAAGTATATAGAATATGTCTATTCGCGTTTGATTTCGATGGTTTCTGTAGGGGTTCCTGTTAATAGTCATGACGAATAAAACTAGGAGATGCTGTTGTAGGAAAGCACATATCCCCACAAAGCATAGTTACTGTAGTAATAGGCAAATAGGCCACAGCAGCGAAAGTCAAAGCCACACCAATGGTTGTCTCAGTGACTGAAACGGAATGGGGATCATCTGCTATGCATGTCAAGTTATCCAATGATCTTTCAGCGTTCTGGGTAAAGTGGTTCTAAAGATATTCATTGGAAACGGCTTTTCATGTTCCGGCCCTTTTGACATTGACCTCCGAAAGAATGTCCTAATGACCAGTAAGGGGTATCTAATAGGCATGACCAATCAACCCTTGAACTGTTGACGTTTTGAGTCAAGTTATGGATCAGAAACAATTTTCCATGTTCTGGCCCTGTGAGCTTGTCTTTTGATCGAGTGACCCCAAAATCAATTGAGTCATTTACTCTACATGACCAATCATCCAATGAAGTTTCAACATTCTGGGTTAAGTGGTTCAAACGTTATTGATCGGCAACAGTTTTGCATGACATGTTCAGGCCCCTGTGGTGACCTTGCCCTTTGATAGAAAACAATAAAGTTATTAGGCAGAAACTGTTCGTTCTACCGTCAAACAAAAATATTGTTCACTTTGTCTCACGCGGCGGCCTTTGTTTTCTAATGGATATGATACTTCAAAATATAACAACCCGAGAGTTGCCCGATGGTATATTTTGAAATATTCAAGTTTGGAATTTCTGTTATTGGTTTTGCCAGTACCTAGTTACAGTCGTCAATGACAGGTTTGATAGTCTATACAAATTAATAGATCAATTTCACTGCACTTTTACTTGTCCTATATGTCAGGCATACAACACCTGTTCATAAATGCGACATACTGAAACAAGCAAAACTTATCATTACCACCGTAAAATAGTAAGTGATATCTCATTTTGATACAAGCGAAAACTGTATAACCTTCACTGTAAACTAGTATGTGAAATTTCATTTTAGTTCGGTTTGTTAAAAGTAGATTGTTTAATCATATATGAGCTGACAAAACATTTGAATCAGATCTTTAAGGGTATATCCTAATTGCTCTTGAAAGTTTGATGTAAAACAAACAATGATATTGTGTCTAAAACACTAAATTGTGCAGCTGCAAGAGAAGTAAACGAATAAATATCCCTGCTCATAAGTACTTGCCTAAGGCAAGAGTTGTCATTCTTTGTGGTCATGGCATTAAACTAGATACTAATAATTCAGATATTGATATAAACAAAACTTTCATAAATTTGACATTTCTGAAAGCATTTTTGGTGATTTCAGTGACCTAGAAATCAATTTCTATACTTTGTTTAATGTCTTTCTATCATGAAAATGTTAGGTTCTATCTCTGTTTTTGCAATTAATACTGATATCCTGAAGAACAAAAAAAATTCAGGCCTTTGAACTATATTAGTGAAATTTCTGATACTTTCTATTTTGCCTTCAAGTATAATCTGACCCGCCAGCTTAGCTCAATAGGGGGAGAGTCGGTCTACGAATCGCGGGGTCGTGAGTTCGATCCTCGGGCGGTGCGTATGTTCTCCTTGACGATTTGAAAGAAGACATTACGTCTGAAATCATTTGTCCTCCACCACTGATTCATGTGGGGAAGTTGGCAGTTACTTGAAGAACAGGTTTGTACTGATATAGAATCCAGGAACACTGGTTTTAACTGCCCGCTGTTACTTGACTGAACTACTGTTGAAAACGGGGTTAAACCCAAAACAAACAAACAAATCAAGTATGACCTTGGTCCGGGCCTAACCCTTTGGGAGTCGTTTACACCATTGCCCCTTTGAAATTTGCAGCCGCTGTTTCAAGTGGGCTGTCCATATTGGAATTTTCGAGTTTACCTTCGCGTTTTCCTGTGTCGAATTCCTGGGTCCATACAGCATGTATATATCCTCCATCAATGTTCGTTGGGCACTCATCGATATTCCCATCATCTGTCCAAAATTTAAGAAATAATGTAAATGGAGTTTCCCTACATTCTTCATCCAATTTGTCATTAAGAAGAATTGAAAAGGATTAAAGCTTAAGATATTTTATTAATGACAGCGAATGTAAAATAACTGAGGGCTGTATTTAAATTATTTCTTTCTATATAATTTTACAGGAACAAAATTGTGTAAAAAAGTGTTCTTTTATTTTAACGTAAGCTTTTTTCATACTTTCTTACATAAAATACTTTTATACACACAGCTGAGAAAAAGTATTCAATATCTTTGCTCAAGAAAACATGGTATTTCAGAGAATTATTTCGGAAAAACAAAAAATGTTAAATTACTTTACTAATTATACTAGTTGTACAAAGTTTGACGAAGCACGAGCCGGGAAATCAAACATCTATGGCATGCACGTATAAAATATTGAAGCTTCATGTATTACTAAATAACAGTGCGGATATTTTTATCGTTTCACTTGCTACGATTATAACTTATGTTAAAACTCATTGAGCAATTTCTTATGTTTGTTTATATCAAAACAAGTTACGTTTTTAGGTTACATTCTACCAGTTCAATTCCTTATTTATTTCATATTAACAATAAAATATTCAGACCTCATTTTCAGCACTTCAGAGCACTTCAATAATATGAAAACCATGTATGGTCATTTAGTATGACATGTCTTCTTACCAAAAATAGAAAATTATTGACATGTTACGTTGTATATAAGAAAAATAATCTGTTCTGTGAAACATCACCCTCTAAAAATGCCCCAATGAAAACAGCTGTGTAGCAATCACGCGTAGGTAGACATTTTTTTTGCAAAGAATGAAACTTATTCCAGAAAATTCACAAGGAAAATGGTCTAGATCTTTTCTCAATACAATAAGCAATAAAACTAAGTCAAAAATGTAACTGTCACCTTCTCATGTCACTCATTATACCAGATTTCATCCATAGCATGGAACTACATTTTAGATTACTTCACATGTAACACTGAGTAGTCACTTCCGGTTTGGTGTAATCCGTCCTTAAGGATTAGAATAGTCTAACCACAACCATATCATAGTCAAGTGAAATCAATTTAAGCTTTTCGAGTACCAGGCCTAAACTAAGAGAAAACCTAATATATTGTAATTATCATTATTCCGAATTGATCTTAAAATATATCGTCATATTATCTTAAATATGAATACTGGATTTACAGGTAAAACTGTGATTTCTAAGATACCACATACGCCACATCATATGCGCAGGGCATTTGTTTGTCAAATCTTCCTTCGATAAGAAATAAGGAAAACACAATAAATTAGTGTTAGGTGTCCCAAATAAGCAAAGTAAACCTGACCTTAACATTATACTATATGTGTAAGCTTAAAAGCCTTCTAAAGGAGCTCGTTATAATTCTATATATAACTTTACTGGCTTTCATATTTCTTTCAGTTACTATAGAGATGAAAAAGTTAAGCTATAAAATATATTACCATTTTGAAAAACTATAGGGGTTTTGAAATGATGTATTGGTCGTAGTCTTGAAAGGACATGTGTTCTTTTCTTTGGAATATTTATAACGCATTTGCAATACGGAAAGCTTTCTTTTTTAATAAATTTTTAGTCATAAAGAACATGGTGTGAACACAGTACCCAAAGTTCTAATACAGCTTCACTGGAATATCAAGTCGTAGACACGTGGTAGTTGATTGCTTTTATGTGTAAAAAACAAGCCATCGAACCGGCTAACAAGTAGGGCTCTACGCAGTCGCCTATCCGTGCCTGACAAAATCACCGGAGTGGCACTTTTGGTGTTCCTCCGCCAGAGATGGCTTGAACGTTGCATTTTGACCTTACGTTATGTATGCGGGATAAAACATTTCTTAAAAACAAGCAACATAATGGTATGCGATGTTTATCTTTGTACCGGCAAATCATGAAAGATGTAATAGTTAGAATTACCTTCATTCTTTTAGAAATAATTTCATGTGATACTTGTTAAATGACAGCGAATGCAAAATGTTCAATCCCTACACTCCAATGCAATGGAGGGAAAGTCCATATGAGGCGATGTTAGTTGTGCTTTTCAAGACCTGTATCTAAATGATTATAATACTCAGTTGTCATAATTCACTTTTGGTCTTTCAGGCAAATACTTTTATCTTATTGAGACATCAGAAAGTGTTTCAGTTCTATAGAGAAGAAAAGGTAAATGTCGATGTCAAGACACAAGTATATAGAATATGTCTTTTCGCGTGTGACTTCGATTGTTAGGTAGGAGTTCCTGTTAATAGCAGTGGTGGATAAAAGTAGGAAATGCTGTTGTAGGAAAGCACATTTCTGCCAAAGCATAGTTACTGTAGTGATAGGCAAAAAGTCAATAAGCGACAGGAGCGATAGTCAAAGCCACATTAATGGTTGGCTCACTGACTGAAATAGAAAAGGGATCCAGTCTATATCCAGCTATGCATATCCAGTCATCCCATGATCTTTCAGCGTTCTGGGTAAACTGGTCCTAAAGATATTCACTGGAAACGGCTTTTAATGTTCCGGCCCGTTTGACATTGACCTCCGAAAGAATGACCTAATGACCAATAAGGGGTATCTAATAGGCATGACCAATCATCCCTTTAAGTTTTTTAACATTCTGGGTAAATTTATGGATCAGAAACAATTTTCCATGTTCTGGTTCCTGTGACCTTAACTTTTGACAGAGAGACCCAAAATTAATAGGGTCATTTACTCTACATGTCAAATCATCCTATGAAGTTTCAACATTTTGGGTTAAGTAGTTTAAACATTATTGATCGGCAACAGTTTTGCATGACATGTTCAGGCCCATGTTGTGACCTTGCCCTTTGATAGAATGACTCCGAAAACAATAAAGCTATTAGGCAGAAACCGTTCGTTCTCCCGTCAAACAAAAATATTGTTCACTTTGTCTCACGCGGCGACCTTTGTTATCTAATAGATATGATACTTCAAAATATCACAACTTGAGAGTTGCCCGTTGGTATACATTTGTTGTATTTTGAAATATTCAAGTTTTGAATCTTTACTATTGGTTTTGCCAGTACCTCGTTATAGTCGTCAATGGCTGGTTTGAAATTATAAAACAAGAGCTCCGCCAAGCGGGGCAATATACGCCCGAAGGGTTAAATCAAAGAATAGGAGAAAAATGTAAAGAACTTTGAGAGTAAAGCCCAAAGGACAGGAACAACAAAGGGAAGAAATTTCAAAAAAATTCGAAGTCCACAAAAAAAATCCTTACAAGGTAAAGGTATGTCAAACTTCACCTAAATATTGGATGTACCATCCACGTTGTACCACAGAAAAGTGGTCCCGTTTTTTCTTTACGGCCAATAACAAAAACGTTTCAAAATAAGCTATTTATAGTAACATAAAAGGGAAGTAATTAAAAAAAAATATTGTAAGTGAACAAAAGAGGGATCGCCAAATAAAAACAAAAAGCACTGCAATGCAGAGCAATAAACACAAAACAAAATCATATATGATCCTTGACCCCTAAGTGTGACTTGACCTTTAAGCAAGTCATCCGGAATGTGCTCTCTGCACGTCGTCTCAGTGTGGTGAACATTTGTGTCAAATTTCTTGGAAATCCTTCAAGCAGTTCAAGAGTTACAGAGCGGACACGAAACAAACTGATTTGACCTTTGACTCCTAAGTGTGATCTTGACCTTGAAGCGAGACATCCAAAACATGCGCTCTGCACGTCGTCTTACTGTGGTGAACATTTGTGTCAAGGTTCCTTGAACTCCGTCAAGGGGTTCAAGAGTTACAGAGCGGACAGGACATTGCTAACGGACGGACTGACGGACGGACGGACACCAGCAGCGTCACAACATAATACGTCCCTTCGGGCGTATATAAAATTGTAGAAAAATTTAATTGCAATTTACTAATCCTGTATGTCAGGTATTACAAGACCTGTTCATAAATGTGACATATTGAAACAAGCAAAACTTATCACCTCCATCGTAAAATAGTAAGTAATATCTCATTTTGATACAAGCAAAAACTGTGTTACCTTCACTGTAAAATAGTGAGCGAAACTTTATTTTATTAACGGCACGTTAAAAGTAAATTGTTTTATCATGTATAAGCTGACAAAATTTTTTGAATCAGATCTTTAAGGGTATATCCTAATTGCCTTTGATGTGAAACAAATTATAATATTGTGTCTACAAGACTAAGTGTAACTACAAGTGAAGTAAACGAATGGATATCTCTCCTTGTACGTACTTGCCTATGGCAACAGTTGTCATTCTTTGTGGTAACGGCATTAAACTAAATACTAAAACTTCAGTGATTGATATAAACGAAATTTTCATAAATCTGACATTTCTGAAAGCATTTTTGGTGATTTGAATGACCTAGAAAGCAATTGTTTACTGTCTTTCTATCATGAGAAATGTTAGGTTCTATCCCTACTTTTTGCAATTAATACTGATATCTTGAAGAACAAAAACTTCAGGCCTTGGAACTATATTACTAAAATTTCTTATAATTTGTATTTTGCCTTCAAGTATTACCTTGTCCCCGGGCTATCACTTTGGGAGTCGTTTCCAGCGCTGCCCCTTTGAAATTTGCAGCCACTGTTTCAAGTGGGCTCTCCACATTGGAATTTTCGAGTTTACCTTCGCGTTTTCCTATGTCGAATTCCTGGGTCCATACAGCATGTATATATCCTCCATCAATGTTCGTTGGGCACTCATCGATATTCCCGTCATCTGTCCAAAGTTTAAGAAATGATGTACGTGGGGTTTCCCTACATTCTTTATCCAGTTTCTCATCAGGAAGAATTGAATTAATAGGGATTAAAGCTTAAGATGTTTTAATTAATGGCAGTGAATACAAAAAAAAACACTTTCTATGAAATTTTACAAGAACAAAAATTGTCTGAATAGTGTTCTTTTATTTTAACCTAAGCCAGATATTTCATACTTTCTTACATAAAATACTTTTATACACACAGGAAAGAAAAAGTATTAAATATATTTGCTGAAAAAAACACTTAGTATTTCAAAGTCTATATCAGATAATTATTTCGGAAATACAAAAATGTTAAAATACTATACTTAACATATGTTTGCGTCGGTGTAAGCTTGTAACAACTGAATATTAGTAATACTTGTTGTACTAAGTTTGACGAAGCACGAGCCGGGAAATCAAACATCTATAGCATGTACGTTTTAAACATTGAAGCCTCATGTATTTAAGAAATAATTTATAGCAAAAGAGTGCTTTAACACTATTTATGCACGATGGGTGGTTATACGTCGGGCGTAATAATTTCACGACGGCGCAAAGACGTATAATCACCCGAGTGTATAAACAGTGTTAAAGCACGCTTGTGCTGTAAATTATTTCTATTCTAATATGCCCTTAATCTCAAACATTAGACAAAATATAGAAGTGCTCTTTCTTGGTCGCAACAAAAACTTGGACGTCATCGCACGTTAACGTGACGTCATTGTAGCGTAAGAGTGTTTTAACAGAGACATGCATATTAGAATACTAAATAACAGTGCGGATATTTTTATCTTTGCACTTGCTACAATTATAACTTATGTTAAAACTCATTGAACAAAATTTCTTTAGTTTATATCGAAATAAGTAACGTTTTCTAAGGATTAGAATAGTGTAACCACAACCATATCATAGTCAAGGGAAATCAATTTAGGCTTTTCAAGTAGCAGACCTAAACTAAGAGAAAGTCTAACATATTTCAATTATCATTATTCCAAATTGATCTTAAATATATCGTCATATTGTCTTGTATATGAACACAGGATTATTAGGTTAAACTCCGATTTCTAAGATACCACGTGCGCAACATTATATGCGCATAGCTTTTGTTTGTCAAAACTTTCTTCAATAAAAAATAAGGAAAACACAATAAATTAGTGTTAGGTGTCCCAAATGAGCAAAGTAAACCTGACCTTAACATTATACTATATGTGTTAGCTTAAAAGTCTTGTAAAAGAGCTCGTTATAATTCTATATATAACTTTACTGGCTTTCATAACTCTTTCAATAATTATAGAGATGAAAAAGCTATAAAATATATTACCATTTTGAAATAATGTATTGGTCTTAGTCTTTGATGGGCATGTGTTTCTTCTTTGGAATATTTATAACGTATTTGCAATACAGATAGCATTCTTTTTCAACAATTTTTCAGTCATTAAAAACATGGTGTGAACACAATGCTCAACGTTATAATACAGCCTCACTGGAATATCACGTCGTAGACACGTGGTATGATACCCAATCCAATTACATTATACGGACATCCAGCTGACCAGGTCAAACACTATCCACTTAATGTTGAGCCTCAAACACGGAAACCACCAGTATAACTTTAAAACATCTTATGTATGACGCGATCAGGGAGCTACCAACGACCTCACGCACTCAAAGAGTACGCTCTACCAACAAGCTACCGAGGCGGTGCAATACGGATGGAGAATGTATAAATTAGTATATCGTTGTCTAGCCGTGGATAGTGTAAGTTCGTGGATTCCCCATCACATATACGTCACACTCCAGTTTTGGCGTACGCGCGCACTTGCCAACAGAACATCCGGAGGTAAACACAAACTTTTGTGTTAATCACCAAAAGAGTCAAAATAAGAGGTTTAAACAGGTAAGAACACCAATAAAAGCACAAGCGTGCAGAAAACCTTGTATTTACTAATCCTAAATTGCCCCTAACTCATAATCCCCTTAAATATATGTGTGATATTTCTATTTCCTAAATATCATATCGTCTCCTTTGCTTACATTTTAACTTGACAGCCTCGTTTTGGTTTTGACAATATCTCGTAAAAACATTAACTGATGACATCATCCACGAACTTGCACGAAAATGAAAGTGGGTTAACTAACAGACATGCATGTTTTGTTCTGCATATTTCTTGATGTATTGTTCATGCTTTTTGCATGACTGTCTTTTAAAGGGATATAGATCAACTATTTTATTGTAAGTAAACATTTGTTGCTGTTTGCTAATTTTATTCAAATATAAATGGTTGTTTCTTGTATCCGTGAACTTTCACCAGACAAGGATTCAATAATTATAGTTTATTTTCACACCTTAATCACAGCGCCCCATTGAAATGCTGAAAAGTCTTACTATTTGCAGAAGACATGGATTCATCTGATGTTTCTTTTTCATTTCGTGGTGTATATGCCGCATCTATGTTTCCGCCATTCAGGTCACAGCCAAGCTCGTTGACTCCATCTTGTGTTCCCATGACTTCTGATTGAATGTTTTTCTCCTTTTTATTTTCATCATCGTCATTTACAGGTATGTCGTTTTTGATTTCTGATTGGTCTATTGCATTGTCGAGTTTTCTATAGGGATGTGGATCTACATACTCGTCTGCTTTTGTGTATGTTGGATCTTCTCCGCTTAGCTCAAGGTATGTATTGACTACATCGGCGTCACGAATGTAATCGTATTCGCCTGAAGTGTCTCGTGCGTACGCATATGATAATGTTGAAGTAGTTCTAGACCATTCCATGAAAATACAATATTTTAAAAGATATATCAACACTACAGATACATTGAAGATCACCCTTACTGCAATACAGCCTCAACAAACAGTGTAAATAAAGCTTTAAACATAAAAAAGTTAGAATGGTTTTACGACATACGAGGAGGTACAATGATGTTCTATCTTTTTTCTTAAAAAAAAAGTTGTTAAAGCCATCTGATCAAAATATACGAATTCTTTATTTATAGATATATGTAAGCTTTAAGGATTCAAACCTAATAATTCTTCTCTCGTCCGATTCTTCATTCTGAAATGTCTTGAACTCCACAATGTTACGTATCTGATTACGCATAGCTCTGTACTTCCGATAAACATGAAGACTACCTATTCGTACAAGAAGAAGTATACATGTAAATAATGTTAAATAAAATCACAATTTATAAAGATTGTCCGAACTGAACCGTGCTGTCATTGTAGGCACAGAGTACTAACCTTTAACCATTACATTCGATTATTACGGGGCTAGTGTGACGTCAACCTATATCCAGGATACACATAGCAATTATAAGTATGTTTGATAAAGTGGTATATTCGCGTACCTATTATCTATAATTGAAGCAAACTATCTGCTCTCAAGTGGTATATTTTGAGATTTTTCACATGGGGCGTTTGACTTCTGCTTGAAAAAGGTTCCGATTAAATGTAAATAAAAGAGAAAAAAGGTTAAAACACAGATTTGTAAGATCTGAAATGACATCCTTAACAGTAAGAACATTGCCACATTATGCCATGTAAAGATTCGCAATGCACCTATCCCCTCTCTCCCCTTCCCCAACTCCACAACACGCTCAAATAAAATATTCCCAATATTCCATAATTATTCTTACCATGCAAGTTATGCCGTTTTGACCAATAATAATAAATAGTTGCGGATTAAGGTCAAAGTCACAAGCACTCTTTTAAATCCCATTTTTTTTAATCACATGTAGTTATTCAATAACGTACACACGTCGTTTGTATTATATTTCATGAAAATCCGTTATCTTAGACATAAAAGTAATATTAGAACTTAGAATTTTAAATAATGAAAATTATTTTTGAAAAAGTAAAGGTGGCAGTGGATACACATCATTCAAGACTGAGTATAACAATAAAATTTTGAGATGATATTTCAAGCATATTGTACAACATTTGCCGAATTGTCTTATTTAATGTCCGTGAAATTGCTCTCGCAGGCAGTCCTACCTATCAGCACACTGAACAGAAAATCCAACCAAAATCAAAACTGAATTAATTCGGGAAGATTTTAGTCGTCAAATACATGTTAATCGAACGGCTTAAGAACTTTATAAAGCTTTATATACAATATTAAGAAAAAAAATGATTCGCTTGTAGACAATCTTCAGTATATTTTAAGAAACCTTGCATCATTAAATTCATTACCACAGCATTTAAACATACAGATAGTGGTTTCCTGTTTTCAACGGGTTACAGTTTATTTTTGTTGTGGGCCTACTTTGCAAATACGTGGCTCTGTGGCTGTATTTATTGTGCTCTGTGCTTCCGAGAAATCTACCCTTACCTTATATCTTTTCAAGATGATTGTGTTATCATACATACAATTGAAAAAAGAGTTGAAAGTGAATAAACTACATATACATCAATGTATATATTTAAAAAAATCAAAATGTATCAGTTCTAAAACGCTTCTCAAGGTATAACTCTAGCTAAAGATATCATGTGAGCTTTGATTTTCCATTGACATTTAGACACATGTTTTGAAATGAAATAAAAATCTACAAACCTGCGGAAAGTATAATTACTACGACCAGTACCACAAGACCAATGACCAGAACTGTATTTGTGATATTGGATTCATTTGGTTGAGAGGTTGTGTCTGGAACCTTTGTTGTTACTTTTTGTTGAGAGGTGGCGCCACTGACTGGCATGGTGGTTTTTGTGAAGCCAGACTTTTTATTTTCCAAAGTAATTGATCCTATAGTTTGGCTGAAGTAACCAATCTGCACCTGAAAAACGTTCATTTAATAATCATATAGGTAAGTATAAAAGCTTCAGTTTTACTCTTTGCGAAAAAAAAATTAGAACGTACATGTAAAACAAGAGCTATCACTGACGGTGATGAATGTACCCCCACACACTCTCTGACACAGTACATAGCAATTTGACGCACACAAAATTGCATAATTATGTTGACTGTATGTATAAAGACTCTATGTATATAGTATATTTAGAAAAAACGTCCCATAACTCCCAGAATATTTATCTAAAAGAATGCACAACTAGGGTTGGTACTGATCACTTGTGTGAAGTTTCATTAAATTGTGTGCAAGGGTTCGGGAGATTCGGAGCGCACAAGACTGCATATGCAGACTGTTTGTATATAGTATATTAACAAAAGACAAAGTCCCATAACTGAGCAGATTTTCTTTCTGAAAGAACCTAACATGCACTATGCACAACTAGGGTTACTACTGATCACTTTTATGAAGTTTCATTAAATTGTGTCAAGGGGATGAGGAGAGTTGGTGAGCACAAGATTGTATCTATGTATATAGTACAATAAAAAGAAACAAAGCCCCGTTACTCTGCAAAAAACCTGAAAGAGCTTTACATGCATCATGCACAACTACTGTCGTTACTGATAACTTGTTTGAATTTTCATTAAATTGTGTCAAGAAGATGAGGATAGTTATTGCGCACAAGACTGTGTCTACGGACGGACAGACGGACGGACAACCTGAAACCAGTATACCCCCCTTACACCTTTGTTGTCGGGGGTACAATTATAAACTTCTAATTCGACGTAGGTCTTATTTTGATTTGAAAAGTAAACTGCATCATTTGTTTATTATAGAGATAGAACAATTTTAGAAATACTATATAAAGTTTACTTCTGGTTGGTCTGGCAATATAATATTCTTGCAATGAGTTTGTACTGTCATTGAAACTAATTCCGTGTCGTTAGAGTACTTATTTACCGGCAGAACTGTGCGGTCATATCAAAAAGTAATGGCTCGATCATTTTAGTTAGACAACTTATAACAACATATCATCACATTAGCTTAGTACTCAATGTATATATATTTTTATTTCTGGATTTGAAATTTTATACAAAATTTTATTGTAAGCTCATCCAGCAAATGGGTAACTGAAACTTGTTTTGGATGAATTTAAAATCTAGCTTAACAGACATTTACTAATGATTACCTTAAATTTCCCTCTTTATTTTAAAATAGTTAGCAGTAGCCACAGAAACAGTGATATCTATTTTTTTTTATTTTGATATCGGTATAAGTTATCTCTACTGAAACCATGACGAATTACTTACAGCAACTGTTAGTTTAAAAAAAAAAATCTTATAATGAGTAAGTCCCTGATTCTTTTGTCTGTCTGATGTAAGCATGGGAACTGCCTAAAAATTGTTCCGGTGATATTAAGTCAGAAACTGGGGATTTAAATTTCGTAGCTAGACATCTTGGTATTCTACAATAGACAACAACTATCTAAATAAGTTTGATGTTTATTTTATACCCGACAATGATCTTAACTGGAGAGCCAAAAAAGTAAGTAAAACCTGACACAGTTTTTAGGCAACGGCTTCTCATTTTTTATTAATTTAGTATTATTTAGACTAAATGAAAATGATCTTAAATAACGTTGGATAAGAAGAAATTATTGACATTTACATTCGAACAAAACTAAATCTGTTGCTGCAATGATACGCGTATGCCTAAGATAAAGAACAATGTTTCTGAGCAGGAAACCGTCATATCACGGAATGTGTAGTTTATTTATGTCACAAATCTTTAAAAAGCATTTTCTGTTTGTTCTGCTCTTAAATCACCTTTCAGTCTGTAACAAAGTTATAGAATAGGATGATCAGCGAAATATTTGGAAAATACCTAGTTTCATAAGTTTTATATCGTGAAAGATGCTTATCCTAATTAACGTAAACGTGACGTGAACGTATTATCATCTTCAGCATCTGCTAAATATTAACAAGATATAATCCAATCTCGACAAAATTTCCTGTTCGTGTACTAGTATTAAATAAGTTGACATTTCAAAGAATGTTTCACAGAAATGCAGTTACATTAAATTGGCGATAAACTTTCGAAGTGTTAAGGTGGAATGCGCCCCAAATTTTTTTTCCGAATTTCGTCCTGAAATTTATACTGTACAAAATTCAGGATATATGCGATTAGGTTCCGGTTTTACTTTGTCGCCATATTGTTCGAGTTTTTTGCTATTGTGTCACAAACATGGCCCCTGACGTCACTTTTCGTGCAACGCCCAGTTCCAAATGCTCTCGGCATTTTTCCTTTCCTGCGCTCTGAATGTCATAATAATGAAAAATACAAACTAATTATCACCTTGCGTACAGAAAATGCTACTCAATGGTACAAAATTCAGCGAAATAAGATTGATGCTTAAAACGTCAAAGACGATATTGTGACGTCAGAACGGAAAAACTCACATCAAGTTTTGCTATAAATTATGCCTTAAAATCCAGTTTATAAAAAATCGGCTCGATAAAAAAGTGTATAACTTTGGTATGTTGTTTCACAGTATGTGGTCGTCTAACAGACACATAAATACTTAGGGGTCACCGACTTCTATTTTTCGCAATATAATATAACTTTACCCCCACCCCCACATGGTTTTAGGCTATATGACGTTAGAGTTAAAAAGAATGCGTTTTCAACTTGCACAACTTACGTTCATGTTAAAAACGAGATGTATTTATTATAAGAAATGTTGACGATATATTCGATCTGAACTGCAGAAGAAAAGAAAACAACTTTGAAAACAAGAGCTGTCACAGGAGACAGCACGCTCGACTATTTCGATGCTGGATAGTGAAACTGGGTACATCTGAGGAAACTAGAGCTGTCACTGGAGTGTTTAATGACTCCAATTGTGGCTGAAGATATTGCACAACAGCCTGAGTCTGTGTCAAAAATATCAACTTAAAGTAATAAGAGAGGTAAAGATAAAATGTATCAAAACACAATATAAGTATATCCTAAGCAAAAAGGGGCATAATTCATTAAATATTGGTGCCAGAGTTATGCAGCTTGTGTCATACAGTGTGGGTGATGATGTTGAAAAACTATTTTAAGTTTGAATCAAATCCATTCAGTAATAACAGAGACGGAGTGAAAGTGCATCAAAACTTTAACCTAAAATTCTAAGTAAAAAGGGGGGAATGATTAATGAAAAATTGGTGCCAGAGTTATGCACCTTGCATCATATGGTGAGGGTGATGATGTTGAACAACTATTTTAAGTTTGAATCAAATCCATTTAGTAATAACAGAGACAGAGTGAAAGTGCATCAAAACTTAACCTAAAATTCTAAGTAAAAAGGGGAAATAATTCATGAAAAATTGGTCCCAGAGTTATGCTCCTTGTGTCATATGATAAGGGTAATGATGTTGAACAATTGTTTAAGTTTGAATCAGATCCATTCAGTAATAACAGAGACAGAGTGAAAGTGCATAAAACTTTAACCTAAAATTCGAAGTAAAAAGGGGAATAATTCATGCAAAATTGTGCCAGAGTTATGCATCTTGTGTCATATGATGTGGGTGATGATGCTGAACAACTATGTTAAGTTTGAATCAAATCCATTCAGGCAGAGTGAAAGTGCACCAAAACTTTAACCTGAAAATCTAAGTGAAAAGGGGAGATAATTCATGAAATATTGGTGCCAGAGTTATGGCCCTTATGTCAGATGATTTGGATGATGATGAGGAATAAATATTTCAAGTTTGAATCAAATCCATCAAGTAATTACAGAGATAAGTTGAAAAAAAAGAAAGTGCACCAAAACTTTAACCAAGGCTGGGACGCGGAAAGATGCCGACGCCGACGCCGCCGCCGGGGCGAGTAGGATAGCTCTCCTTATACTTCGTATATTCGAGCTAAAAATGTATATACTTTATACTTTTGTCCGTAAGTATTGACCTGGCACTCATTAATCTTCGCTGATATTTTCGGGTGTTTTCGTTACTTTACGCAATATTGTATCCTGAAAAGATCTATTAGCACACAAATAACCTTTATAGTTAACCGTCTGACTTCCACGCACGTTACCGCGGGTTCAAAATTACCTCAGACCATTTTTGTATATTCAATGTACAAATGTAATGTGGTGTTATCGTTATTGCTTGTATTCTTACATTTCTTTGCGACAATATTCACGCATTTTAATTTGTTTTCACTCGTAGTATCAATTTTCGGGAGTAATTTGTCTTTTTATCTAAGATACCTTTACTCGACACATTCTACAAAATATCTTGAATACAAGTGTATTTCTTTCAATAAATGAATCATAAAATTTGATCAGATAAGTTTTAATTTTCCGGCCTGTAAAATTTGGAAATAGATTATCAGACAGAGGACTCGAACCCACAACCCCGAGATTGATGGATAATCGGTTTGTCACCGCAGCTACTTGTACATGCGATATTTTGTTTATCATCAAGAAATATTTAAGCTATTTAGGTCCGGACACGGAGAATTAAATTACGGAAATGTACGGAATATTCATGAGTGCCAGGTCAATACTTACGGACAATATCCACTATTTACTATCCATTGTTTATTTCCTATTGATGTTTTCAAAATGCAAATTCAAAGGTTGAAGAATAGTTTAACGTTCAACACAGTCTCTTGCAAATGCTAACTTAGCTTTGTAAAAAAGCTTGTGTGTGGTCCGTTGTCGATTTAATATCGTGAAAATAGGTACTTTAACATGTTTTTAACATTTAGAAAGTTCGTTCAAATGTAATTTTATGAAATGAGCATTTGCCTAATTTTACCAGAAATATTTATCGACGCATGGCAGACGGTTGCTCCACTTTACATGTATAATCAGATCGGATCCTATATCTGATAGGAAATTATTATTTTTTACACTAATTAATTTATGGTGAATCATGAAATAAATTCTACTAATTTAGACATCAATCTCCACATCTCATTCATGCGAGATTACGAGTTGAGAAAAGAGTCTATTCTATCCGCATAAAACTGAGCAAATGGTATCATTTTTCACATCTTGGTAAACGACTGGCGATCAAAGTCATGATATTTCGCACCGGAGGCGGACGCTCCAGACAAGATGACTTCACTGAAAGTGGAATCGTGTGCAATTATAGCTCAGTGGAAGAGTGTTCCCTCTGGAACGCGAGTTTCGGAGTTTGAGCCCCACCGGAGAGACAGAGAGAGAGAGAGAGAGAGAGACAGACAGACAGACAGACAGACAAAGTGACAGAGAGGTCACAGTTAGGCAGAGTAGCTACTCCAGTGAAGAGACTTTATTTCTGAAAGACATATCTTCAGTTGACGATAAAGTATTGCAGCTGGTCAGACGCAGAGAATTTATTCTTGAGATAGTGTCTTTTTATTACAATTAAGCACAGCTGCAAGTCCGATGCAAAGAATTCATTTCTTGGCGGAAACCTTTTAATCAAGTGCAGTAACAAACTCTTAATAAAGTAATTAATACTAGAAAAGATGTTATAAAACCCTCACCAGTTGCAGCGTTCAGATTTACAGAGTACGAAGATTTAGTAAAAGTCCTATCTGTTTCTCCGAATGTCCTGGATGTAGAAATTATAGTTTCGTGTTCACATTCTGAACACTTAAACTTAACCAATGAACAAAGTCAACAAGTTTTTTTAGCGATGATATCCTTAGTTACGACATGTCGTTAACATGATTTACACCCTTTATCAGATATCTCACCAAGATATTTCATATCTACAATTCTTCTTTTCGGAACATGTCCGTAATCACTGAATGTTTCAATTTATTACATGTTTTAAAAAATCTGACTTTTTCTTTAACACTTTCTTAGCGAATCTCCTCTTATGTCTCTCAATACTTTCCGATTAACCGTTGATACATGCAACTTCACATACTATTTAGATTATTTTGTTAAATAAAACACGATTTAGCGTGAAAACACGATTTAGCGTGAAATTTCTTAATGGGGTAGGGGTAAAATATCGTCAAATTCTGAAAAATAAAAGTCGGTGACCCCTAAGTATTTATATGTCTGCTAGACGTACACATACTGTGAAACAACATACCAAAGTTATACGTTTTTTTATCGAGCCGATTTTTTATAAACTGGATTTTAAGGCAAAATTTATAGCAAAACTTGATGTGAGTTTTTCCGTTCTGACGTCACAATATCGTCTCGGACGTCTTAAGCGTCAATCTTATTTCGCTGAATTTTGTACCATTGAGTAGTATTTTCTAAATGCAAAGTGACTATTATTTTGTATTTTCCATTTTTATGACATTCAGAGCGCAGGAAAGGAAAAATGCCGAGAGCATTAGGAACTGGGCGTTGCACGAAAAGTGACGTCAGGGGCCATGTTTGTGACACAATAGCAAAAAACTCGAAAAATATGGCGACAAAGTAAAATCGGAACCTAATCGCATATATCCTGAATTTTGTATAGTATAAATTTCAGGATGAAATTCGGAAAAAAAATTTGGGGCGCATTCCACCTTAACTGTTAAGTGTTAATTGTTGTCTTACACTAATATTTAAAGGAAGTTCTGTTCTGTTCGAGAAAATAGGTCTGTCACTAGGAGGATCAAAAAAAATGATTCCATTCCACAGTTTTTGTACATGATATGCCTTACAATCAATCAATACTTTGATGTCGCTTTTGTTTGCTGCAAGATCGACTCCATCAACCTGCAATTATAGGAGAAATAATTTAAGAAACACGAAATTATTCAACTAGATTAGAACGACAGATGAATGTTAGATGTTATACCCGAATTAAATTTAGACAGCGGAAAGACTATTGAAGTAAAATATCATATGTACGTGATTTTTGCAACCCCAGAAAAATGCATAACGTACAACTACTGTACAATTACTGTGATACATACAAATTTAGGAACACATAATTAAGCTCTAGTATTTTGATTATTGAGAAAGATACAATCAGATTTAATTTAATTAATAGGAAGAAAGTGTAATACTTTGAACATACCTTAATAAGAAGGGTCCCCTTGTGCATTGAGTTCTCGTCAACATGTTTAAGCTTAGGATCAGGAAAGTATTGAAGATACGCTACGTTACTAGGAAGGTTGTAATCGCTAACAGAAGGCACATCATCTGCCTGAAATCCTAACCTATATTCCATGTCAATGGTATAAAAAGTAAATACAGGAAAACACAAAATGCATACTAGTTACTGATCTAAAAAAACCTCTTGGATGGAAGGTGGATCTTTTAAGATGGAAGGTATCCAAAAACGACCGATTTGCTTTTTGTTGAATTTGAAAGTATTTGCTATTTATCTCAATGATTTGTATTTCTTCACTGTAACATCGTTTAAAACTTTTAGATGTATTATCGTTAGTATGAATATTTCAGAAACAAGAACTGTTGGAAGACAGCAACGCTCTACTATTCAACAGTTTTATCACTAAAGAAAGTTAATTTAGTGAATACAAAGTCTAAACAGGGGCACAATTTCGTAAAAATGCAAAGTTCAATTATGTAACTTGTGTACCGTAATTATGAAAATGTGAAGAAAAGAAAATACTAAAAGAAAAAGAATTAGAAAATAATTAAGATAGAGAAACATTTCTGGTTAATTGAATTTGCTGACATTTAAGGTTATCTAAACCTAAAGTGTCATTGAAGTATCAGTTATAATATATGAGTAATGCTCCTGACAAGGAAAATCTGAAGACAATCAAAGCGTATAAACTGTAAACTTTTAAAGACAGAGTAAATGGGTTATTTAATAGACAAATGATGTAAATGTCAAATAAAATTTTCGCGAAGGAGCTATGGTTCTTACACGCTGCACTTTCGCACATTGACATTTATCTGCCTATATTATACAAATACACTGAACTCCGGGTTAGGATCTCCCGTTTTTAAGCAGAAAAAATAAAGACAGACGTAGTATGTACATTGCTCAATAATTTTAAATAATTTTATTCGTATAAATCAAAGCCCATTAAACAATGGCAGGGAACGAAAGTCACTTTGTTTAATTTGTTTGTCGTATACCGACGCTAATTACGAAAGCGTGTGAAAATTATGCACGCGCCGGTTAAAGGGGAAGCTTGGCGAATGTCAGGCAGAAGTGTGAAAAACTTTGTTAATACAAGCCATCCCGGCAAAAATTGTCTGTTCGACTGAATAGGTGTAATTATCACTGTAATTAAGCCGAGGGGACCACCAAATGAGTTCGACAGTTCGAATTATCGAAGTTCGAGCGATCCGAGGTAGAACTATATAGAATAAAGAAGGAATAAATTCGGGACCGGGCGACGAGTTCGAGCGATCCCGGGTGTTCGAAAGATCCGAGTTCGAGCCAGTGAAGTTCAACTGTGTATGTAAGTATTTTTGATAATATTTTAGTGTACTATATTAATAAAACTATTAAAGGAAAAGTCTCAGTAATTCCGGATAAATCCTTAAACATTCCAAGATTCATGGAAATGTCTTCAGTACGTTTGAGTTCTGATTCGTAAAGAAATAACCAAGAACAGCAAAAAAGATCTGTAAACGTTTCAAGATAAAGCTTCGGTTCTAGTGACTGCTGTTCTTTTCATAACCATCTATCTAACTTCACAGGGTATGAAATCTCATCAGTTCATTTTGATAGTTGCTTTTGAAAAGGAAAGAATGAGTACAAAGTGGGAGATTGTCTGGACAACCTCTATTTGTGCTATCTTTTTTGTATCTACACTCTAAGTCATCAAAATGTTTTCAATTCTCTGAAGTTTTGATCCGGACAAAACTATCCTTAATTACCTACATCTATTACCGTTTAAAGCAGATAATAGGCATGCATTTTATGTTTAACATACAACAGACCTCTGAACTTATGATAATATTATGCAGCAATTCATCGTCATTAAAATGGTTTCAGAATTTCATTTACTTTAACTTTACCTTCTTCTGACGTAAGGAAATCACAATGACGGTAAACTTTCGTCAGATTTTCTTTTAATCAACTATTGCTACATGAGTTTAGTAAAATCAGGGCTCTTATTCATGAATGTTAGAAGTCTGAAACTAAGACTTTCTCTTTTAATACAAATTTATTTTTCTCTGGCAGTGTTTAATAAACTTTGCAAGCAGGCATCTTTGTTCTGCAGCTAAAATGCCAGTATTATGAATATTTTATAGAGGTTTGACGGATTGAAGATTTTCCGTTCTCATGTCTCAATTTCTGACTTAAACATTCTTAAATACAGGCCCATGAACTTGTACGTACCAAACAAATATAAGATGTGAAGAATCTTATCAATTCTAATGGATTATGCAAAGAATGTATAAAAACAATCAAGAAAATATATTAAACACATTTTCTAACTTTCACACTTCTTTTTTTGTTTTTATCTCTGCCAAATGTTGACAGATATGAGTGAAATTTGGCCACAATGTTTAATGGTTATTTTATTACAATACTGCATAACAATGATAATCATGATAATAGTCTCATGTAAACTCGTTTAACCGGAATGGTAACAATAAGGTTACCCTTAAATCAAATGTCACATAATTACTAAATTTCTAATCACAGCTATACACTCTGAACCTATGAATTTGGTGACATTCAATTCTGAATGTTCAACTCTGTTTAGTTCAAATGGAACATCCGTCAATATTTTCAATATCAACATGTTAATTTCATATCAGGTTTGAGACGTTACTAGTAACACCAAATTAATGGATAGCGTGGAATCAAGAGTGAACTGGTTGACCTGTACTGGTTCTTTCCAGGAAAGATTGTTTCGCGTGTATCGGTGCTAAACACCGGGCACGTTAAAGAACCAGACTTTCTATTCGCAAAGAGCTAGGCTAGATTAGCCGGACAAGTCTGTATCTAAAAAGGATTTCTCTCTATCTGTTCTGGGGACTTTATCTCACTCTGCCCCTCTCGTCAGATCACTCTGTGTCTGTACTAGTAGAGGACGAATTTCGCACCCTGTGTGGCTGCGTTTGCTATATGTAAAGCGCCATTGAACGTGTTTATCATAAAAAGGGCGCTATATAAATCTGGTATAATAATAAGAAAATTTATTTAACTAAACTGATCATTAACCATTAACTAATGTGTCCAATTTTCATTCAAATCTGCCCGAAATAAATAAATTAAAAAAAAAAAAAAAAAAAAAAAAAAACAGGTGTAGAGTTAGAAATGTTATTGAGTATATATAGTACGACAGTGAGTAAAATCAACTAAAATTCGTTTGTTGAAATAGGGAAACTATGTATAAATTAAAAGAAATTGAAATAGTTGGTTAATATGACTTACTGTTTAGGAGTTGCAATTTAAACCTGACTCTTATTTAAACTAAATTCCATTTAACCACATATAATTACTGACTCTGATGCACTTGCTAACCAGTACAGAGTTTGCTTTCATTCCGATAAGATGGCAAAACTTCAACTGGCAAGTGAGTATATGTATCAACAATTTAAATTGACAATTTATGTTGCAGTAACAAATTTCATGTTGTGGAGGTTAATATAAATTGATATTTACTATTTATCTTAAATTAGGATTTTGAAAAATATGGATTGTGACAAGCGGTGAAAGAAAAGTAAGGAAACTCCTGGTGGAAACAATGGCTCTAAGAAAATGGCCAGCGTCCAAGTTGTGAGTAAAAGTAGGCCACGTTGCTCCGGCAATAGTATGTCCAGTTGTTCAGGCAAACAATGCCTAGCTTTTATGGTAAAAGTATGTGAGTAAAACTCAGCAGAACATAGCATGTGTGATATTCAACATTGATGGAACATCAAACTATTTTTCCTACACTGATGTCTATGCAATAATCTTGTTGTGAGACATTAAAAGGGAAATTTAGATTATTGGGTTGGCGACAAAAGTGGACAAAGCCTTAATGACTTAAGTATCTTCTGTACAATTGATCAGACATACATGCAGTCTTTACGTAGGGTGGCGTCTTGGATATTGATGGTTTACTTGATAATTCGTCCAAATAGAGCACAAAAGATACAATGACAGTCTTTCATTATCAACAATAAGTACCATCTTGTTATCCTGGGAAAGTATTCTGAACGGCCTGCAAATGCTCTGTGACAACAGCAGTAATGTAAATGAAAGAAGTAATTTAGTTTAAGATATTTCAGAATTGACCAAACCATTTCAAAAATGAAATAATTAACCTTTCTTATATTTGCAAGCTGTGGTCCAGAGGGAGTTTACGATTGTGCAATTTCCTCATGTAGGAAAATGAGTGGTGTTGATTTTCAGAATACTTGTTTATCCGACGGGTTGAATTGTGCATCTATTTTCTTTTCACGAAAGCTTGAAAGTGGGCTTTATCATACTTGCGGAAGCAAGTGATTCTTAAAGACCAAACACAACCTAGTGACCGACCTACTTTTTCTGCCCTATGAACATTGTGAAAATCATTCTGATAATACCGGTATAGTACAGTCAAAGTCGTTTCGGTATAAATTTAAAACTTTCTTACAATGTAAAAACAAAGTGTAGTCTAAATGCAACTTGATACATCAAGCACGGTGCACAATGCTACATACTCTCAGAAAATGTTTAGACAATAAACACATTATCTTAGCCTAATATATGTTTCTATCAGTTTGCAGCTAGATACTTGTATTTCTCTTTTTTCATGCAAATCATGTATAATCACCATCATGGAAATACAAAATAATACAGTATTTCCTTGGCGCGTCTTTAATACTGGATATATCGATGATTCATTTTTTTCAAGGACAGTGACGATGATTTTTTAAGAAACATGTATAAAACATCTCTGCGTTTTGTAAATTAAGGCATTACAATTAACCCACAGCACAAGCTATAGAGTGCCATTATTTATTAATTTTTGTTTTATAGAAGTTTATTTTTGAGCATCAATGGATTATGATATGATAATGAAAACCCTCTAACACGATAAAAATACTTTCTCTGTCCGGAAAATGGCACAATGTACTAGGAAATGATTTTGCATGGACCCCGCTGCTCCCCATGCTATCCTACTTTACAAAGATAATGAAATGATGAGAATAAACAAAGGGAAAATCAATGCCCTTCTGATAAAATTAAATGCTGAAAATAAGGAAAACATCTAAAGATGAAAAACGAATTTCTTTTCGGAGAAAAACAAACTGTTTTACTGCAATTAAACAAAGCATTGTGATGTTAAGGATTTCTGAATCAGAATACTATGATGCAGGTTGGCAGTCCTATTTTAATAACAACAATAAGCATAAAATACAGAACTTAAAGATGCCTTTTTAGCATTGTGGTCACGTTTTAAGCAAATGAAGTATTTTCAGGAACTGTTACAGTAATAATACTTTTTCCTAAAAAGACAATATACGGTACATATGGTAAATATATATGAAATACGATATTTGCATTACTTTTTTATTTGTACTGTTTTTTGTTTGATCAAAATTATATCTATAGTCATTTCACCGTATGAACACACTAATGGATATCTCTTAATTGTTTTTGGTACTTGAATCATGGGCAAATGTTAAGTTCTGCTAAAATCGGCGCTATTAGTAGAGGGCTTGGATGGTAGCATGAATTTCCACTATGGTAACCGTCTACGAAGAGGCTCTGTCAAACCGAGTCTGCAACATTTTCACGTTTGTTTTATTTGGAGTAGCATAGAAACCAGAGTACGTTTTACCTCACGGGAGGTAAAATGCATCAGTTCTTAAAGTACATTGGGAGGTAAAACGTACCAGATCTTGAAGTATATGAGGATGAAAAAAAAACATATCGGGTCATAAAATACATTAATGCTTGAATTACACAGGGGCTTGAAGCATATCCGTGACGAACTTTATTTTTTAAATTACAGACACCTGGAGCATAATGTTTAAATAATTGTTTTATAATGTTACATACCTCATTACGCCCTGAATGATTTTTTATCTAGTTTGTTTTATTTTTAAGATTTCATAAGAAATAAATGTTATAAATTATATAAATAAAAAAAAAGGTTTAGAAACCTCATTAAACCATTTCAAACTGTCATAATGGAAGGTTCTAAAGAGGAAGAGTTAAGAAAATACTATTTTAAATCCAAAAATGCGGCTGCTTTCGCAGGTCCTAATAAAGTTTTTCAGGTATTGAATAAGAAATAGAATTACCCGTTCAAACCAATCTGCATCATAGTATCCATAGTATCAATTAGATATTAAATGGCTGCAAATTCAATATATGCTGTCATTTCACCTGTATTTATTTTCCTTTTTTTTTATTTACATATGGTGGTAACCTGTATTTACTTTCCTATTTTGAACAAGGACGATAATTAAAATATGGTGGTTACCGACAACCTTAGAACATTCAGCCAAAACAGAAGTGCTCGGAATACATTTTGTCCTAATAAATATTCTGGTCAGCAATAAAAGCCTTAAGCTTTCATCATTCTAATTCTGCTCATACTTTTATGCAACCAATTCCTTAACTAAGCAAACCGACGTATTGCCTGTAATTTGACGGGTTATAAGGTAAGACATAGAAGTAATTTTTTTCAAACTTTTTGACACGTGACCAAGCGAAAGTCATGGTCAGGTCATGTGACCGCGTTGATATTTTGAATGTCATATAAGGGCAATGAACTGCTTAAGCCATATGATTACTTCCCTTGTACACATACAGTAGTGACGTCACTATGCAATGTGTTCACATGCGATTATCGCGCTAAAGATTAAACTTTTAAATTACACGAATTATAAACATTTTTAAACATTTTCATGTACTAAATTTTGTCAGGTATAATAAAATAAATAGGATATGGCAGCGTGTATGACATTGATATTGTCAAACCTCGAAACAGAATGTCACCACTCGGCTTTCTCCGGGGTGGGGGAGGGTGGGGGGGGGTTGACATTCTGCCCTCGGCTTGACAATACCAATGTCACACACGCTGCCATATGATATTTTTATAATATCACGTACACGTAAAATGGCACTGATTTATTTGAATTTCTTTATAGTCATACGCTGCTTGTTGTACCTGTTTGGTATATTAAGATGTCACAGAATTGGGCAAGTAACAGTGTGTGATCAAAATTGAATAAATAAAATATGCAAAATGTATCAAAGTACGATAATGATCCTATGAATTCACACATTACACTGGTGCAGCTACGTACCTAACCCTTCAAACCGTCACTATTTGTGCTCTGATTTGTTTGCATTTGGTCTCACTTTACATCATCAGTGTCAAATGCTGTGATTTAATGACCCTATACATCAATAAATTGTTACGAATATTTAATAAACTGATACGATGTTCAGATAGGAGGTCTATCAAAGGAATATGCGAACTAGAAATTGTGTCCATATGACACGGATGACCTCACAAACTGTCATCCTCAATATAGCAAAAACTATTAAAGCGCCATTACTCAATGAAAATATTCACAGAACAAGATTCATTCCGTTATTGTCATCTGCACATCAAGCTTGTTCATCTGTGAAAGTATGAAGCAAATCAGGCTAATAGTAGCAAAAACAATCAAAGGGCCATAACTGCAGTAAAATATTCAAAGAAAAAAACCTTCCTTAATGGTCATCTGTACATCAGACTTGTTCATCTGTGAATGTTTGAAGCAAATCAAGCTAATAGTGTGGGAGAAGTTTGACACATAAATCTTTCTCTACATTCCATAGAGCAAAAACCATTAATGGGCCATCAATGTGGTAAAAATCGTCACAGAAAAAACTCTTTCCTTTATGGTCAACTACACATCAAGCTTGTTGATCTATTAAAGTTTGAAGCAAATCAGGCTAGTTGGAGGAGTTCGACACAAAAGGTTTCGGGACGTTCGGACTTACGAACGTACGAACAGCAGCGACGCTTTTATGCCCCCACGTAAATGCGTGGGGCATAAACAAGGACGAGGCTTACATAAACTGATTTAGGAAGGACTGTAGCACTAACCTTGTGAATACACCTTCTCTTGTAATATTCCCCTCACCAGGGTATCTAGGAGTAGGACAGTGTAAATCAACAGTACCATTTGGCTTCGTGCAATTCTGAAGCTAAGAAAGTGAATGAGACACAAGTACAGTATATGGCAATTTTAGTTTATTTACACACATTATTTGAAACATATTAAATATTGTAATTTTCTATATTTCTGTTTAAACTCTAACAATAGAAAAATCATAAGCACAAACATAAGCCCCATTTTAATCAGCTTGTTACTATAACATTGGCATGCAAAGAGTCGTGAATGCAAACTAGTTTTGTATGATAACATTTGAGTCTGTTGTAGTTCCTTCCAAACCTGATTGTCTTTATCGAAACGAACAACTGAGCCCAATCCTTGGAACGTATTAAGATATACACATATAATACGTACAATTGATCAAGTATAACTGAGTCAACCTTTATGACCGAGTGAATCAGGCGTATGTATATGGTTCTCAGATATTACTTGCATTCATGAAAAATTAAACAGATTAAAGTATGTATATATGCTTGTAGTGTTTTAACCCTTACCCTGCTAAATTTCTATAATGAACTTGTCAATCTTTCAATTTGGCCAGTACCATTAACTGTTAAAAGGGGTACTTAACAAAAGGATACTGACTGAATGTGTAAATCTTGCACGGATGAAGTATGCATCCCCGCCGAAATATCTCTTTCATCACGTTTTATGATACATGTGCATGTGAATGTCCTTCGGGACAATCGTAAAAACAAGATCATGTATTTCCGCATCCTCCATGATAAAGACACTAGGCCGAGATGTTTAGATTGACTTTCAGGTGTGTGAAAATATTGTTCATGGACATTTTATTTAACATTAGTAAGCTCCCTGGAAGACTCAACAGGAATTCTACGCCCCTGACGGCGTTGTATATTTGAAAACGACTAACAATGTGCAGTAGACACGATATTTGGGTTTCTTCGGATTACTCCTTTTAGCTACGCTTATAAGTCATTCGATCTTGCACTTTTAGTAGAGATAAGCCATGAACATAAAATGATTGAAGGTTATGTCAAAGAGAAATTTGGATATGGAATACTGACTTTTCGACGCTTCTCTTATCAGGGCCTGAAAACTCATATAAAGGATATTTTCAGCAAATTTATTTTTAATTAGTCATATTTCGCTCAGTTTTGAATAAAAATTTAAGAATTTTGGGATGGATTTAAGCGTTTTGTGTTAATATCTTTCTATTTATTGTAACAAAACATGTTTGCTTTCATGTTTATTAATGCACAATGACTTCCATTATTTTAATAAAATCGTACTTGATAGTAAAGTTTTTTAATGAAATCTGACAAACCTTTTATATAATTTATCTTTTTATAGGAATGATCATGCGCGGATCCAGAGGGTGGGGAGAGGGGGTTCGGGGGTCCGCCCCCACCCCATTAAAAATAAAAAAAAGAACAGAAGAAGGAAAGAAAAAAAGAAAATGGTTTTTCGAAAAGGCAACATTAGGACCGCTGCTACATACGACCCCGACATAATTCATATTTATGTTAATTATCTCAAAGAAACGAAGAATTTTACCTTTAAGAAAACTTAGTTTTATTATTTTCCCCAAATTTAACAGGTGAGCTCATAAAATTGTGAAAAAAATGGGTACATTGTATATAAAATTTCAGTGGAAAATGTGTTTTTAAATGCTCCTAAAATGCCCCAGAATGCAGGAAATGAAGCACAGAATTTCAAAATTTTCAGGGGTGGGGGGCGGGGGCATTATTATATCGTACATGTTTCACAAAGACTTACTAGTCTAGATGCAGTTATTAGATCGATCTCATATAAATGAATTGAGCGATTTACCAATAAATAAATCACACATTCTAACATGGCTGGATTTGGTTGCCAGAGTGATAAAATGATACGCATCAGAACGACAAACAATGATTTTATTCAAGAACAAATCACTAAATGAGATATATTATTTCAATTCTAACACGTGTTACGAAGGACTTTTAAGTTAATGTTTGGCGACATCCATCAATTATTCGTTTGTGTCCTGCTGGTTTCTTTTCCTGCACGACTGTATGCCGTCTAACGCTTTGACGTAATAATTGTGACGTCAGGAAAATGTATTTTTGTAAAATAATACTCAGTATTAAGCTAGGAAAATGAATTGGGTCGTGTCAGAATCTGCGACAAACAACAGTTGACGCATGGACCGGTAAGAGAGCATTATGAGTCCATTATGACGTCTGATGGTCGCATGACGTCCGGTTTATTACTACTTGGGTAAATGAATCCCAGCAAAATTTTATCAAAACGTTTCAATGACCATGTAAGATTAAAAAAAAAAGGCATTCGAGTGGTTTTTCACGGTTCAGAGATCAGATGCATAGGAATTTAAGAAAAATGTTTTTAATATATCTTACTAAAATGCGATATTTTTAACAATGTGATTCATATAAAGGCATGGGTGTAATATTGTAAGAGAAATAAATCTAAAATCTAACAGAACTGTTTTACTCTTTGTAACGTCTTGATGTGCGTATCATTCCGCAAGGAAATTTATGTCCTTAAAACCGTTGAAATCTGTATATTTTTGCAAACTAACGTAAAACAAGATTTATATTCTGATAATAAATCAAATTATCAGCCAACACAAATTTTGACCGAATATGTTTATTCCCCTGAGCTGATTTTATTTACTCAATGGTCATAGACCTTTGAGACTTCCTAATGTTCTAATGTCAATTTCCACTCAATTTATAAATATTCTTTTGTAAGATATAAACACAGTTTGATTAACTTAAGAAATAAATCACGACTTAGTACTATTCACTTTAGTGTATTTTTTTACGTGTTTTAAGTGTTAAGGGGTGCGTATTTCAAAGCACCAATGTTTTATATACCAAAATGGAAACTGCTAAAGCACTATTTATGTCATATAAATACAATTTTGTTTGATCTTCCTTTAACATTCTTTACACCTTACGACAACTGTTGTAACAGCAGACATACAAGCATGCACCATCATGCAAGTGTCCAGTGTAATCTAAAAGAATGATGACACGACGTCTGTAAACAATTTTACATCCAAGCCTTGTGGTATTTGTAGCCCCGTTTTGGAAAAGCTAACTAGAATTATTTATTTCATTTCATCAAATGCAATCGTTTTAAGAGTACTAAGAGGTGTAGAAAAATGCTTACCATAACCCTAACTTTACATTCCCTTTCATTAAGAAATGGACTTTTACAGATTTTATTAGTAGTTTACATATGGGTATGAAACGGTAGCCTGCAAACGCACAAAAACCATGTATTTCATACTAACATAATTATAGATTTCTAATCCATGCTGATGATGTATATCTTATAACTACTACTTGAAATAATTAAGTCTAATTGTTTGAAGAGCAAAGAAATGGTTTACCTCTGATACATATGTGCTCATAGAAACTCCGTCCATGTGCTCTAAAGTAGAATACAATTTTGGCATTTTGATACCATGCAAATGTCTGCCAACAACAGTCAAAATCCGTCCTCCGCTAAAATAATAAACAGGTAACATTTTATGATTGATAGCATGCATTATCTTCTACTTCGAGTAAAAGTCTGAAAATCCACTCAAATTAAAGACATCTGTTATTCTGTATAATGATATTTATATTCTAGAGGGCGTAAACGTTGGATTCTTTGAGCAGAAACTATTTGAAAACACACTTCGGATCAGGGTAACTGACCCTTTGTCTATAAGCTAGGTATCATATTCGAATTCATCTTTTTCTGATAAACCTTTATTGTACTTTTGTCCTGTTATCACTATATCTTGAGGTTCCGGAGTATACCAAAACACAGGAATAATTGTTTAACGCACAACATCTTTACCGATATTTTACCTGACCATTACATGTTCTGCCGTACTATCCCGTGCGACGGAAACTTTAAATATTCTGACAAAGTTGTCCCCCTTTGAAAATGAATGTCATTTGTAAAGAAATAAAAGTAAACAATTGCTGAAAACTGTATTCCGCCAAGTTATATGAAAATTCACCACTCGTACGCTATTGCAAATGCGTCAAAACGAATACATGTAAGACTTCTTTTAAAATTGAAAAGGCGTTTGACTGTCCGAAAGTGGGACCCCTTTAGGCAGCCCTTTTCCGGAATTCAATGCTTATATCAGTATACTGACTCTTGTTTCGTACAGTAATACACATGTCTTACATGCTGTTCAATTTTCATTTGAAACAACTCTTTCTTTCTATGATTTAGTGTTGTTTGATTGTTTTTCTCAAAACGTAACTGTCATCTAATAATTGTTAGATAAATTTTGTACAACATAAGTAATCTGGTAATATAATTTTAGTGTAGCAGTATTAAATTGTAAGGCATTTCATACATGCATGCAATATTTGGCATATCTAAAAAGTTTTTTTATTGGTGCATAGTACATATCTTAAACAATAATAATTATGTAATTATATATGATATAGTTTATACATAGTAACCAGACTTGCTTTACCCTTGTGAATTTGGTATTCATGAGTAATTCTACTTATTAAGACATTGGTTTATGTATAACTGTTTAGTAACTATCATGATTTCCCCACTTCTAACGTGTCAATGCAAATCTGAATGGCAAATTCATTGGTTTACGTCAACTAACCATTCTAAGACACTCAAAACATTTTAGTTGTATCAACAATGGAATAATGTTTTACTTAATGAACAAAATTATGAAGTTTTAAATGGATTACTGCCTAGCACTCGATATGTTGTCTGTCTCGCTTTGAATGTTAGAAAATGGAAAGTATACCTGTATAGTTAGAAAATAATTATTGATACAGTTAAGTAAGAAATTTTATGTCAAATATATAAAATATAGTTTATAGATTTGACATTTTTGTAAAACATTGTGTATGTCACACATATACAGACGCACGCACATATGCTTGCACATATTAAAGGTACATTACGATATAATTCTATTTTCTACATAAGTTTGAAAATAACTATCAAACAAAATCTTGAGGCATAAATTTTTATAATTTCTAATTTTAAGTAAATTTTAATTGCAAAGGACACACAACTTAATTATTAATTTTCAAATTATATTGCTGTGTGAATTTTCCATAAAAAAAGACGTTCATGGATTAATGGATTATGAAACAAATTATTACGTTGTAAAATCTTGGACACTAGGAAATAACTTGCAGACAATTATTTCTTTAGTAGTTATAACTCCAAAATAATAACAAAGGGAAAGCAGTGGTTATTTACAATTTTGCATTATGCCTAATGCATATACAATAGCGGTATCAACGTAACAATTTTGACAATTATACAATCAAAACAGAAGAGAAGAAAAAATGGCAATCTAATTCTGTTCATGCCGACAGTATAAGGATTACTATCACTAGACCAGAAAGAAAGTGCCACTGTATATTTTAAACCCTACCCCTATGTATACTATAAGAACCATGATCATAAACGGGAAAATGTACTTACCAATTTTAATCGCGTATATCTCACCTAAATCGGGCAGTTTGGTACTATGTATATAGAACAAGTGGTAATCTATCGTCCATCGTGCATCAGTCATATTATCTCAATATTTCATATTACAGAGTCACACCGCATATCTAACGCCTTTTTTCAACGTTACAAACAAATCTTGGCTGTAGACATGTAATAGGTGAAATGTAAACAAACAAAAACAGAATGTAAAAAATTCACAGTTATACAAAAAAAAAAACACCTCGACATAATGAATGAAAGTCATTTTAGTAATAATGTTGAATTTGAAATCATACAATGGTACACATTTGTATTGTTATTTTATACTTTACATTTCACATTCATTTATGTTGCATATTCTCGTTCTACCATTTACGTGTAGTTACATACATACATATGCTTTCATATCGGCAAATCAAAATAATTTTGTTATCAAGCCCGGATCTACATTAGGGAAGTTGATCCAAGTCTTTTTCTGTATTGCTGGTGAAAGCATACAATATGCGGAGTGTCCCTCCAATAAGAAATGTGACCGGTACAAGATGGAAGATTTATCACCACATGTTCAATGTGTGTAGAACCCATTTACCGAACTCCGCCTTTTTGTTGTGAAATTGACCATTGTTCTTATAGTATACCTAGGGAGTAGAGTTTAACATGTACAGTGGCATTTCTTTCTGGTTTGGTGCCAGTGATAAAGGTGAAAACGTTTTAAAGTAATTCTCGCCTTCAGAAAGCAGGTTTTTGTTTCAAAACAGATGTCCGTTTAGTCCCATTCATCTCTGATACCTAACCGATGTTCTTCAATTTTTTAGTACCAATGACCTTGACCAAGCAACTCAAACTGCAATTGAATCCTGGTCTCCATTCAAGACATCTATGAACCAGGTTTTGTTTTTTATGTTCCATTCTTACTGTAGTTACATGTATAAACCAAGTTCTATGAAATAAGCAGCACGGAATACAGCTGAAACTTGATCAAATGTACCTACGTACTAAGTGTCATGACAATTTTCCCTTTCCCAATCTTTGATCTGATATTTATTTTAAATGTTGTTGACCTCATTTACCCAAAATGAAATCAGATTAATGGTCTCTATGCATACTTCATATTTACCAGATTCACGTTTTAAACTGAAGCTGTTGCCTGAAAAACATTTTTTCTATTTTCAGTAACAGTGATATAACCTTTGCATAAGAAATCCAAACTGCAAATAAACCTTTGCCTTTATTCAATCTTCCTCAATACCAGGTTTTGAAACAATACCATATTCCTAACTGAAGTTTCCGAACAGAAACCATTTTATGCTTTTAGTAGAAGCAAATTTGATCGGAGTAACCTTAAGGCATACCTCAGTTTCAAAGAATGCTACATTATGTACTAAGATTAGTGGAAAATTGGACATGAGCAATTTGCAAAGAAAAAACACGATAAAATGACTTTAAATATTCCTTAAGCAACCCCACTGCCACTTGATAGCCGATATTTCCCTATAGCACTTGAAATTTCCTCTGTTTTTTTATTAGAATTGTCTTAATCATGTCTTATGTATTGTCCCGAGTAAAGAGAAAGACGGAATACCTAAATTAAGTCTATAAACGGGGAGCAACCTTAAAAATGTATTATATTTAAGTACAAAATGAAACGAATCTCGTCTTACTCGTTTTATCTGACTGAAATTTGCCGGTCGGCATTTACTTATCGTTGTTGACATTTCCACCATATTTTATCAAATTACTCCAAATAAAAATAAAACTCCAAAAGTGTACTTAATATATATGTACGAAGGGCTTGTCATCTGTAGCAATGTAACTGAAACTTGTCGAGCCTTATTTCATTAAAGCGTTAATATTTCTACCATATTTATTTGAAATCCTTAATTGAATCGGAATTTTAAACATTATTCAGGTGTTTATTTGTTCAAGTACAATAACAGATATAATGCTATTATGTTTCTTGGTTGCGTCCTATGCTTCCAAAGGATCTTTTCACAGATTTTATTCAATACTGTAAGGGCGATATCTTTAAAAGATTGCAGTTTATAATTCTCAAATAAAAAATACTTTTTCCACTGGATACGGGCATGAATTACCTGGAGAAAAGCCATGTTAAAACAAGGCACTTCACGGGCTCTTAGTACATGATTCTTTTTAAATGATCCGCCAGTGCCATCTTTTGTTCTGGCACAGACGGACATCAGACTTTTGTGGTATTACAAAAAATACAGGTTTTGCTGTATAAGTAACCATCCCTTAACGCACTGCCATCTACTGTAAGAACATGGGCGACTCGATTACTCCATTGTATACTCCCTTCAAAACGTGGTGTTTGGAAAAAGAAAACGGTTAAATTTTCTCGATAACCCTGAATGTATTGAATCGCATATAACTTGCGCTATTATTCATCTTAAGGATTCATATCAATTATTTTGGAAAGTATCAATCGGTAGGTTTTTATTCGGGCGGAGTATCAGCGTCAATGCTAACATAATCTTATACAGACTTTCAAAATTTAGTCATGCCTTATTGCAAAAAGGCTAACAAAATAGTGCTTAAAGTGCTTCACTAAACAATATTTTTGTACAGTCACACTGTCAACCTTTACCCAGGATGCATATCAAATAAAGAGTTTATCATATAAATGCGTTTAATATTATTTAAAAGCGCAATAATACAGCTTTTGTGGTCTAAAATGACCATTTCGTAGACTGACGATTCAAATATACGCAACGAATTGTGTGCTTTCGGAAAAATGTAAGGAACGCAGAATAGGCTTGCAATGGATTTTACTGACCAAATTACTGAGCTATTATATCTTCAAACAAGGTATCGTTAGCATGCATGTGTTATATAATTTTTACGTTCAGCCGAGACGAATTCACCAAGTGCATGGTCGGAAAAAACCGACTGCTGGCGAAAAGTTAAATAGATCTTATCATATGCTGTTGGAAAAACGTTGAAACGTTTCTCTGTACATGTACCTTCATAGGACAATTTCAGACTGTCTGAAAGTGTCTCAGGAACGACGTTAAACTTACAATAAATTTGTATTAAATAAAAACAAGAAAACTATTTTTAAAATAAAAATGTTTAACGTTTACACAAAACCCGCGAATATAACGTTTATAAATATAGTTTTCTTTGCATAAACACAGCAACACAATTTCTTCGCCCAAGAAGTTTTCTGAAAGCTTTGATTTAATATGTCACAGAATGCATATGTATCTTTGAAACTGTACATAAAATAACTCGTATGTTAAATCATTAAAATTATGTTCCTGTGTTTCGAATTTTAAGTGATAACTTTGGTTAAACATAATGTTTGTTGTAACGAAAGATAAAAATGATCACTTCAAACATTGACAAATATGCTTTCGGTAGACGTGTTGTTGATTTGTGAGTCCCTGTTATGGACATTTAAACATGTTGACGGTTTCCAAGCAACAGCAGAATGGTAATCAAAATTTATACCAGAATCGTAATGACATCACCTATGCAAACAATACATTTAGTCTTCGTTTCAAGCTTTTAATGCAAGAATAGCGATAATACACACTGAATTTTGAGTATCAACGTCTGCAGATATCTTTTGGATTTGTCGGTGACCTAAACTTTCGGTCTCGGTCACCAACAATCATTCGGGCATCTGCAGAGATTAATACACAAAAAACGTGTTTTATTCCTAGGCCTATTTAGGCCAAAACTATATCTCTCGCTGCATTTTGTCATAATTATGGCCCTTTTTGTACTTATTATATTAGAATGTCTGTGTTTAAGCTCCATTAAATTTTTCTTCAATACTATAAAGGCCAATGTTTATGTTCTGATACTCTGCCAGCTTGTTTATCACAACTGGAGACAGAGTATGTATGTCAAGAACCATAGCTCTGACATGCAATTGGACTTTAAAACATGTATATTTTGGTAATGTTTAGTACCGATTCACTTTTCTTGAATATTGTAGTTTTGGGAAATTATACATTTTTGTCATCGTTACGTGAGTAAGAAGTCTAAGAGTTTCTTTTCTTTTTGCATTTTTATCTCACGACGACAATAGGCACCCACAATCGTGGCTGTTTGGAATAAAGCTGCTGAAACTGGCGTTACGATTTGTCTTTTTTCTGTTGTACATGTTTTGTTCTCCCTTTAACGAATGTTGGAACATGTGGAATATTGACTGTGGTTTGATATATGTTTTCTTTATTTACAGTGATAAAATTGCACGACAATAGCGCTTATTAAAGTAAGAGCAGTTCATCACAATATTCTAAATCGCACACCAAGCGATAACAACAGTAAGCAATTTTTACGATTCGCCTCCGCAATTGCATAGTTATCGTATATACAGCTTGCTTGTGCAAAAAATATATTTTATAATGACAATTTTAGGTCGTTCAAATTTTGCCTTTAAAAGGTTCCGGTTTGAAAGTGTTTTATGGACCAGCAGTGGAAAGTTTATGTCCAAGAAATCAACCTGCACGAATAGAATACATTTCGGACATCCAAAGTCAACTATTTTATCGAGTCGTGATCAGCCGACTAGCAGTAACATAAATTCAGAAAATCGTAATGTATTGCCTTCAAGTTCAAATGTGACTGGCTTAAAATGTGGATATATTTTTAAGTTCATCCCCCACCCATCCCAAAGTTTTTCTTTTTCCTCAGGTAAGGGGCACACTGATTTGCCCTTGTTCGTACGAATTTGTGTTGTGCATAGCTCAAACGTATGTGACCTAGAGTCAAGACATACTAGGATTGTAATATTCAACATGTCTGGGTTTCTATTTTGGATTTCTCTTGGTAAGACCAGAGATATGATCCTTGACAGTAAAAGATGTACATAAAGCCCCAAAAAGTTTGTGTCACGTGTATCTCAAAAAGTAAAGACGTGCAGGAATATAATTCAGCCTGTGAAGTTGTGCACAATGAGATAAATTTGAGATTTCATTTAGTACTACACAATGTATGGCCCTTGTTACTTTATCTTGGGTTCTTGATAAAGTGTCCTACGGAAATACATCTGGTTTAAATTTTAATTATCTTTATTATTGCTGGTATCTATATAATAATCAACAATAGTTGAAATGTAAGAAAATTAATTATGATACTGTTTATAACATTGCGCAATTCCTTTTATAAAAAAGAAAAAAAAAATAGTCCTAACTTTTTAGGTGGGTGAGGTAATGAAAACAATTATTTTTGTTGGTGGGTAATTATTTTTTAATTTTTCTAGAAACCGAGCAAGGGTTAATATTATTTTCATGATTAGTACCTTTTGTCCTGGTTCTAACTTACATAATCTAAAATTTGGTAAAAGTCTGTCCGCTACACTTTTCATATTTCTAAGAATGCTTTTGGGCATTTCTCTGTTTCAGATATGATGGACATTTCTCAAGAGCACTTTTTCTGTGTTGATATATGTATATGTTGATTGTTTATGCATACTTATATTGGTTTCTTTAATTACTATATAAAAACAATAACACCAAAATGAATTAAGTAAATGGCTGTACATATATTTATTGTATCTTCAGGCAAAAATACCAGTTTGGTGCATCTAATAAACTTCGATTCTTGAAAGAAAGAACACAGGTACCTTTTTTTTGTTTTCTATTTTAACTTGTGGCATGTCAATCTATAAATATGCAAATTATGGAAAAATCTGTCCGCTAGAAATAGTTGTGAAAAACATTTTAAATTCAATTAATTGAATATATATGAACATAATTCTTGATAATAACAAAAATCTTATATTTTGATAGATAGGTTGTGATTTCATACATGTGCGTGTACATGTATAAAACTAAAAGATAAATGCTGCACTCGATAGGTTTTTTCGCTTTTTATGGCCGAATGGAAATTTTTTATAGCAAAACTATTCGGTTAAATTATTGTTTTGCTTTTATAATAAACTTAACAGCTTAAGCTGTCATTTTAGGGTCAAAACTACATATTCAACATATAGATTTTCTGACTCTTTTTAGGGTACTTGCAAGAAGCTGTAGTTTACAAAACGGACAACCAAATTTAAAACTTTACATACTAGAGGGCAATGTTTGCCCTAGATCGCTCACGTGAGTTACACAACTTGCTTGAACAGCTTTGTAAGGGTGGGAGAGGGCTAATGTTGGCAGGACTTTGAAAAAATTAAGAAGAGGCTCGCCCGAAGAACATTGCTATCTTTAAACTCAACCAGCGCCTTGACAGATTTTCAAATTTTCAATATAGCCATATAGGGCGAACTAGTCCCGTCCGCTGGCGATCCTGATTTTCTCAATGAAACAGAATAATATGGAACAATTTAGTAGTGGGTCACCAAAGGATCATTTCTGAAAATATTTCCAAATCAAAATAAGAAGAGTTTTTTTTAACGTTTTCCATATAGTCTAAAAGGGAAAGCGAGCTCTGTCTCATGGCGGCCAGAATAAATTAAAAAATGATTTGAAAATATTTAGTAGAAGATC
>NW_026461072.1:0-61702 GCF_021730395.1 Mercenaria mercenaria | reverse complement strand
CTTACCCGAGCATTCGCTCTTTTGTTATGTGATGGGGTATCCATCTGGCACTTATCCTTCTCATTTTTAATTCACGTCTGAGAAATGTATGAGCAGCTCCTACTGAGATACCTACGCAATTAGCTATATGCCTAGGTGTAAATCTTGCATCGGTAGCAATCAAATCCTTTACTTTTTTAACAATTTTTGGCGAAGTTGCAGTTTTTGGACGGCGTGCATAAGGCGCATCTTTTACTGAATCTACACCACATTGTAATTTCTTATACCACTGTATGATAGATGAAAAAGAAAGTTCATTGTTTCCATAAACACGACACATTTCATTAAATGTTTTACGCTTGTATACCAAGAATACAGCGGTTATTGATATAGGACCGTATTTGGTCAGTGAAAGGAGACCTTTTCCCAACCATTTTAGCTTTAGTGTACACGAGTAGATAGTGTTAATCGAGCTATTGTGAAAGCTAGACTGAACGAATTTAAACATGTATTGTATCAATGGAGAGCTTACACAACACCCTATGCGATGAATGTACCTATTTCGTGCAAGAGCGATATATTGGCCTTGTTGCATTCATATTTGAACACCCCTCGTATTAATCTAACTTTTCATTTATAATGGTCTTATCTCTATGACATGAAGAAAAACAGCAATGACAGTAAAATCAAAGCTGTTAACATCCTAAAGGACCAATGAAAACTGCCTATTTATCTTTTGAAAGTTGTGTTCGTTTAAAAGAGTTATAAATTCATAAATGTATACACAGATCAATTTCAAAACTTAATCTAAAGATTTTATTACATGAAATATTTGTTCAAACTTGTTTATCATTGTTAAATGACAAGAAAGTAAACTGACATTTTTATCACCAAAAGAGATGACGAACTATCTACAATAAATTTAGTACGGAGGTGTTTAAGAGCTGGAAGTTCTCTACTGAGGTACGTAAGTTAAAACATTTATCTACTATTTAATATAGACTATTTAACAAACATTTAAAAAGGTTCGTACATATAAAATTAAAAATTAAGACTTTAGCCAAGGCAAAATTTTCATGCCAGTATGTGCTGACAGTGCTAACATAAAAGTCATGTAGGCCTTTACAAAGCGGCACGCCAACTCTATAAGGGGTTTGCCAACTATTTAAAGGGGCAGATGTACTACTTAAAGGAGCCCATAAACTATTCAAAGGGATACCAACTCTTGCAAGAGGCACGCCAACAATATTAAGAGACACACAAACTATTTAAAGGGTCACGCCAACTATTAAAAGGCGCACGCCACCAGATTTATGTCAAAATTTTCAAAACTGAGAAAAATGTTTACATTTGTTAGTAACTGTTAATTAGAATTTGAAATCCCCAAAAATGCACCTCCCTAAGAAAGCAATTTCGTTTCAAGCTTTAAAACTTAACATCAACAATATTAAATGAAGGACAGCATACAGATATCATTTGGAACCTTACAGACATCATCAATACATCTTTTGACTTGAATAGTTACATTTTCTCTGCATAATTTACCCATTGTCAAGGACATGTTACATATTGTCTGATCCTAATTAAAACAAAAGGGTCTTAGTGCCCGAGTGGTTAAAGTTACTGACTCCAAATCAATTGCCCCTCAACGATGTGGGTTCGAACCTCTTTCGGGGCACTGAACTCTTCAATATGAGAAGCTATCCAACTGGCTTAGGGAAGGTAGGTTGTTCTAACCAGGTGCCCTTCAGTACTTTCATATTTTGGACTTTATTAACGGTTTTGCCTTACACAATTCCCTATTCTAAGAAGTGAAATCGGACCATACAGCAAGAATGCAAAAATCATATCTACTACAGCTTACCTAACAAGAGGGTCATGATGGCCCTATATCGCTCACCAGAGTTGATCTGGCCTATTGACTTAGTTTTTGACCCCACATGACCCAGTTTCAAAATTTTCCTAGATGTCATTACGACAAACGTTCTGACCAAGTGTCATAAAGATTTGGTCACAACTGTGGCCTGTACAGTGTTAACAAACTTTTCCTTTGATTTGACAAGGTGACCTAGTTATTGATCCCAGATTTGCCCTTGATCTGACCTTCAGACCTAGTTTTTGACCCAATATGACAAAGTTTCAAACTTGACCTAGGGATCATCTATACAAACATTCTGATTAAGTTTCATAAAGATTGGGTTACGTCTGTGGCCTCTACAGTGTTATTACCAGCTTGACCGGGTGACAGTTTTTGACCCAAAAAACCCCCCCAGATTCAAACTTGTCCTATAGGTCATAAAGACAAACATTCTGACCAATGTCCTTGAGTTTCAAACTTAAACCGTTGACTCTAGAGTGTTACCCACATGACCCAGATTCAAACTTGACTAAGAGGTCATCAAGACAGACATTTTAACCAAGTTTCATAAAGACTGGTCACTGGCCTCAAGAGTGTTAACAAGGCAAATGCACGGCGGATGATGCACGACGACGGAAAATGACAGGTCACATTAGCTCACCTTGGGCACTTCGTTCTCTGGTGAGCTACAAATTCAATTCACGTAATATTGGACACAAAATTATTCTCTTTTCACAGTAAAAGTAACCCTTTCTGAGTAAGTATATAAAAGGGAAAATACTCTTTGACTATTCATTTAGTGGACGCTGTCAAGGACTGGGGCTAATTTAAGTAGATATTAGTCTAAACTGAGTGATCATCAATCTCAACCTAGACTTAGAGATGAAACAACTTCTGTATATTTTGACTTCTAAGAAAAAGACCTAGATATTGAGCAGTCAATGTAAATTTTTACCATTTTAACTAATTTAAGAACCATAAGTAAGTAGTTACCAGTATAAACTCCATTACTGTGGACCTTGACCGAGACTTGCATTTTTAAAGGTAACAGTAGATTTCCCGGAAGCACATATCACCCAAAAATAGGGTCACAACAACAAGAAGCTGTGACTGAAAATATTGTGGACGGGTTGCTTCAAAAACCCAACAACAAGTACATTATGAATATATGCAAAATACAGAAAAATGGGGAGGGTGTGTGTAGGGGCAGATAAAAGGGTCGGATGTTGGGGGAGCTTAAGGTGGAGCAAGGATGAATATTCAACAGGAAAGGCCATGTTAAGTGAAACCTCTTCTATGTAGTTATCCGAGCTTAAGAAAAATTATGAAACAGGCACTTAAAATATTAACAGTTTTAAGTAAGGATCATAAATGTGTACAGGGCAGCCAAATCACTTAACAAACTACTTATTGAATTTGAACGAGTCTTACCTAGAAGAAAAACACAATGTCATTCAGTACTATTTCAGTTTGGCACTGAGAAAATATTATTTATTTATTTAGCTTAAACCAATCCAATGTATCCACCTGCCCTCAAGAAAAAGGCAAAACATTTTCAAACCCAGAAAAAAAAAATACATAAACTATATAATACTTTTTAATTAATTGTTTAAAACTTGATCATTATTTCTTTTAAGTTCTTCTTCTTCTTCTTGTCGTTCGCGTTTCTTTAAAGTTAATGTTTATTAAATTTTCAACTTCATTCAATAAATCAAATGTTGAATAATTTTTGCCATGGTCTTGCCAGGTGGTGAGATATGCCTGAGCAGGAGGTTGTGTGTGTGTGTGTGTGTGGGTGTGTGGGGGTGAATACTGTATAAGTTGTATAAGGTTAGGAAAAAAAACATCTCTGTTCCTCTCACAAAAATCCTTAAGAATTGTACTGGGCCTGTAAAATATGTATGTATGTATTGCATTAACATAATTTTTTCAATTAAAAAAAATAAAAGGGGTTAAGTAGTTTATTCAATTAAAAAGTAAGACCCTACATCTATTCATACAGGATGTAGGAATTTTATCTTGTAGTTTGGATATGATTTTGTTAATTTTGGTATGCAAACACAGACAGGTAACAGTATATGTAATGCCTCCCCCTACCCCATTCCCAATGGAACAAAAATTGGCCCTAACTTTCGCAACTTACAACACCACTTGGGGCATTTATTTGGGAATATACAGTATGTTCAGTTGGTCTGTTAACCTGACAAGACTGTTCTTCAAGATTTAAAACCATTTATTTTTGCAAGTAATTCAAAACTCTATGGTTATAGAGCACAATTAATCAAAACTTTAGCCACTTGATAAAACATATCGTTTTTGAGCAAGCAATGGGTTACGCACTAGCAAATATCTGAAGCTGAAAGTAGAAAAACTGGTTATGTTGCTGAAAACATTCTTCAACAGTCATGCATGATAAGTTTACCTGCAACACGTCTGGGGTTTCACACAATTACTAAATTCTTATTTTCAACAAGTATCTGACATTTCTGACAATTTAACCACATGAGTCAAGATGTTTGATAGGAAATAGTTTGAAAGAATTTTGTATTTAGAATTCAAAATGTACATCAAACTTTCCATTTTCCCTTGCATTTACACTACTTTTTGCATCCCCTCCCCCTTTACTTTTAGTAAGTTTTCGTTGCTCCTCTTTGTTTTGGCAGCCGAATCCCTGGACTCTACTTGATTGCTTTTTCCTACTTGTGTGGTTGCGTTTGTAAGCTTTTGAATCTATTACGGTACCCTGCTGTTTTCTTGTGTGTTGCTTGTTCGTTTTTCTGTGTTGTTCTGTTGGTCTTCGTTGTGTGTTTGTCTTTGATGCATGGGTGTCTGCGCTGTTGTGGTTTGCGTTGCGGTGCGGCTGTTTTTGAGGAGCTTGGCGTTCCCTTGTGTGTTCGTCCTTGTTCGGCATTCCCCTTCGGGTTCCTCCCCCATCCCCGGTCCCGTTTCGCCACCTGGCAAATTCCTTCCCCTTTATAAATATTTAGCTTATATATGTACTTGTTGGATGTTTGAAGCAACCCGTCTGAAATATTTTTCCATTACAGCTTCTTTTTTGTTGTGGGCCTACTATGTAAATGCGTGGCTCTGGGTCTGTGTTTTTGGTGCTCTGTGCTTCCGAGAAGTCTATCCTTACCTGTTATCTTTTTTAGACTTACCAGGGATTAAAAGGGCAGCCAAAAAATTAATTTGGTAGAGGTACAAAACGTGCAATGTAACTCCTCAGCAATTAAGTAACTAACTGATATAAACTCTACTGTATATTTAAAATATATGTGTTAAGTTTTCAGCTTGTCACTTATTTTTGTGCTTTTGTATACTTATCAAAAATAAGTAGGATTGTATCCATAGGACACAAATTCTCAAACATGCTGTTTCATGTCAAGGTTCTCCTCTAACCCACCCGCTTCGCTCTGTAGGGAGAGCCCGCCCGCTTAGCTCAGTAACGAGAGCCGTGGTCTACGGATCGCGGGGTCGTGAGTTCGATCCCCGGGCGGGGCGTATGTTCTCCTCACGATCTGATAAAAGACATTGTGTCTGAAATCATTCGTCCTCCACCTCTGATGATTCATGTGGGGAAGTTGGCAGTTACTTGCGGAAAACAGGTTTGTACTGGTACAGAATCCAGGAACACTGGTTAGGATAACTGCCCGCCGTAACATAACTGAAATTCTGTTGAAAAACGGCGTTTTCTCCCCTAATGCAACTCTGAACCCATTCCTTCGTGTAGTATGCCTTAAAAGTGAAATTAACAAAAGGCTATAACACTGACCTAAAAAATTGTGACAGCTCATCCTTTATGGGCAACTTTGAATCCATTCCTTCGACAAGAGTGCCAGGGAAGTTAAAATCTGAATTAACATAAAATCCTTACCAGGTAGAGATAGGTCATAATATCCCTAAACATATATGCATATTGTACCACAGAAAAGTGGTCTAATGTTTCTCTTCGGCTAGTAACAAAAATTACAATACAAGCTATTTATAGTAACATTAAAGGGAAGTAATTCTAAAGATACGAGCCTGTGCTTGCGCATGACACTATGTCTTAAAGAGGTGAAAATTTACTGTTATATCAAAACCTCTCCATGCATGAAGAAGAAATGTTCTGGATAAAGTAATTCTTGTATCTGACATCTGGCATCTAAGTGTGACTTTGACCTCAGACCTAGGAACCTTATTGATGCACATGACACTCTGTCTCATGATGATAGTTATAACATCAAATCCTTTCGTGCATGAAGACGAAATATTCCGGACAAAGTCAGATTTGAATTTGCCATTTGACATCCCAGAGTGACATTGACCTTAGACCTAACGACCCGGTTCATAAAGATCATTCCTTTATGGTTATCTGCTCATTAACGTTGTTCATTTGTGCAGGTTTGAAGCAAATAGTTAAAAAAAAGCTAATATACAAAGTATGGGAGGAGTTAGACACACAATATTTCGGGACAGCGGGTGCATAAAAATGAAATCCTTTTCCAGTGCCCCCTTTTTACAAAAAGAAGAGGCTAAAATGGGCCTAAGTTAATAACCTGAGAAAAACTTTTACCATTTGTCCTTGCTTCTGACCAAGTTTGGTGAACATCTATTAAGTTGTCAAGGAAAAGCAATATAAAGCTTTTGTCCGTTTTTTCTGGTTTGAAGGGAAATATGCAACATTCGGCAACATTTCATTTTTGAAAGAACTAGGTGAAACATTAAAACTTACGAAAATAGTATCAAAAATGGACTACAAACAAAAAAAGATATAGCCATTTGAATATCATCTATGTACTCGAATGGCAGCCATTTTGGGTACAGTGACATCATCATTTTTTGCTTTTATGGGCCTTACCATAAATGAAAAATCAGTGAATAACAACTTAGAGAGACATATTTTGTGGACCATAATAGTATGAACCTTAGTATGTGTTTAAGTGTATACCTTAAATTTAAGCTCCATGTTTAACTGTATTTAATATAGTTTTGCTATATATACAGTTTTTGGTAATGCACATATATGGAAAGAACAGTGACGTCACTGTGCCCAGTATGGCTGCCGTTTCATTGATTGATAATATTTAAGTTGCCACATCTTTTTTGTTTGTAGTCAGATTTTCATAATCTTTTTCGCCAGATTATAGTATTCATTAAATTCTTTCTAAAAATATATATTGTCAGATGTTGAAAATTCCCATTTAAGCTATGTTGGTGCCTAAAAAGGGCCCAGCTGAACCATTTCAAAGTATCAGAGACAAAGGACCTTACAGTCTGATTTTGGAACCACAGTACAGGTAAAATGGCACTAAAAGATTACAAAGTTTGGTTACAGATTTCAATAAAATCAAAATAAGAGTATGAGGCATGGAACGAAAACAGTTATACCTGTTAGAATCATAGAGATACATGGGAGCCAAGTATCCTATTAATCGCCTTTTAAGATCATAAAAAGATAAAGTAATGATTCCGATTTTTTCCTTCACAAGTTATTGTCCAGGAACAAAATGGGAAAAGAACCTTACCAGAATGTACAGACCAAGTTTGGTGATGATCGATCAAGTGGTTCATGAAAAGAAGTTGTTTAAAGTTTTCTTTCTTTTTCAAAATCTGGTAAGCCCTGAAAATGGCTAAGCAGAAGTCTATGTAAAGATGCTTCTCACTAAGTTTGGTGAAGATTTGTCATGTGGTTCTTGAGTATAAGTCATTTAAAGGGAAAAGCTGCTGCTGGACAAAAGAAAAGCACCAATAAAACAGCTCACACTGAACCTAGTGTTCAGGTAGACTCAAAATGTTGATGTCGAATGATGCACACATGATGACAAATGCTAGACACTCCTCCATTAGGCCATACCAAATTGATATGTCGTTCGTCGGAACTACTGCATCAATAATTTCATTCCCGAGAAAAAAATAAGTGATGAAGTAGGCACGTTCTACGATTATTCAATACAGTGAAAAGAACGGAGCCCGAATTGTAAGACGTGCACGAGGATGCAATTAAAAATATTTGGATTAAACATAAACATACTATTATTGTTTAGATATAAAGTTTTCAAACCGTTTGTTATCAGTTGTTTAGTTCAGTATGTTAGATCTAGAGCCAAAGCCGTTTGCTATCTTAAAAATAGTTTGTTCACAGATCCTGACCGATCCATTACATTATCTCGGCCCCAATCTTTTTGAATGTAACTTCTTAAGTACAGCAGTCAGATATTCTATCAAAATGCATTTAGTCACTTTAAAATTGTTTAGCTTTTCAAATATGTAGTGTATATATGAAAATAATTTTCAACAAAATCTGTCCTATTATAACCCCAATTTTCCTTGTTTGTATATTAACTGGCTGTGAACTGATTGAAAGAAAGAAACTGAAAAAAAAAAACAGACCTTCCCAACTCTAAATTTCTATGTCAATCAAAGCACAAGAAATAACACTTTTAAGGGTGGCCATGTTTGGATCATTCTTTTTCCGTCTGTTATCATTTTTTGACTGAAATGAACCTCTACCACAAAAACTTATTAGCTAGCCTGATCTGTTAAGAAATTAGTCCAATGGGATTCGAGTAATATCAAAGCATCTGTATGCCCAATTCCTTTTGGTCTCACTGGTCAAGTAGTTTATTACTTTCCCCTCACCTCTATGGGTTGGAGGGGCACAAAGTTGCTCGTGTGTCGAAGCCATCTATTAGTAATTGGGTTTCAGAAGATATGTTATTCGACTCATGTGCCCGTTTTGTCTTAAATATTCCTCATTCTCTGCCGTGAAATAGAAACGCCTTCAGATTAATGTAGAAAAATCAAAATTAAAAATCAGACACTCATCCCTACGTAATTATAAATACAAAATAAAAAACGAAGTGATTCAGTGAGTTTTGGCAAGAATTTATTTGCAAAATCATCATGTAGTCTTTAAAACACATAGTAAAACTATTTACTTAAATAATTGATTTCTATGTTCTTTCTAAAGAAATGTTAACTTCATGTACAATGTCAAGGGTCCAAGTTGGAAAGAAAACCCTCTCGCTCCTAGTAAAATATACCCGCCTCTGAAAAATCTCAATTTAAAAATTTCGATCGATCCCAATTTCTTTCTTTCCTTTTTTTTTTTTTTTTTTTTTTTTGAAAAAAATTCCGAAGAACTATTAATCTATTTGGTATGGCCTTGGCGAAAGATCAGCCTGAACTAAGTTCAGGTGAGCTTAAACAATTTGGATGATAATCTAACCACTCATTTAAAATGGCCTTTTCACTATGGCATCGAATAATAACAGCAATGACAGGAAAACAAAGATGATTAAAACCTTACGGGACAAATAAAACTGTATTTACGAGTATTTATTTTTTCCGCTCTTTAAAAAAAAGAGAGTCATAAACTCATATATTATGTATACAATCGATATCAGAACTTAATCTCGTAAAATGATTTCTTAAACATGTTTTATCACTGTCACGAGACAAGGCAGTAAATTTGCACGATAATCACCAATAGAGAACGCAAAATATTTACAAGAAAAACATCAGATAGCGATTACTACGCAGAAGTTTAAACTTTAAACAAAATATAGGAAGTATTTTTTCTGGTATGTAATTTAATACATTTATTCATTATGAAATACAAACTAAAGGAGAGAATTTCAAATAAGCTTTAAGCTTCCTACTCAATCATGTATGCCTCTTTGATATATGTACATGTTGTTGTAAATGAATTGTTATTAATTAAAAATTGTTTAAACCAAATACAAACTAAGAATTGGCAGGATCCATACTGACCAAAGTCATTTAACTCAAGCAAAAGTTATGTGCTGACGATGTAAGAAACATGAGAGTCAAGAAAGCTCAGTATCGCTTAGCTAATCTTAGACTTTAGACTATAGTTCTTACCATCAATAATCCAAATTGACCAAATCTGCATTAAGATAAATATTATGACCATATTTATATAAATCTTAGAGTGTTAACCCATTTTTGCCAGTGTCACATGCTAAGAAAGTAAACTGATATTATTATCACCAATATATACGGAAAAATATTTACAATAAAAACATCCAATAAAAATTATTTCGCAGGAGTTTAAACATAAAACAGGAATATGGTATGTAATTTTTAACATTCATTTAATATTATTATACACTAAGCATGAGCAGCGTCCGTGCAGATCAAAGTTTAAAGTAATGACTTTAAGTCAAGCAAAAGTTTTATTACATCACTAAGTAGGAATGTGCTGACAATGTTAGAAACATGAGTCACGAAATTTCAGTATAGCTCAACTGATCTAGTTCGTACCCAAAAATAACCCAGTATCCAAATGGATCAAATCTTCATTAACATAAATACAAGATAAATTATGACAACTTTGTATAAATTTGAGATTGTAAAGCCAATGTGTCTCTGATTTTATATAGCAACCAAGCAAGAGTTTGAAGGTGTTACCAGTTTTGGTAAACTGGAAAAAAATATTGTTAATGGAAACACTTTTGAGAGAATGGGGCCATTCATTTTTATTTTTTTTTGAAACAGGCGACATAACTGACTGAACTACCATTTGATTGACCAACAGTCAGATTGCTCCAATAGATATACATGTATTCACCTTAACTGTGCAGGGGTGAAAATAATATAAAGTATCTAAAGTATTGATTCTTCACAACAACATTTATTCAATTTATGCATTTTCTTTTACTACATATCAAAGTCATTATTGAACGATCTACTAACTTAAAACTTGTTCTTTTAAACTCTTTCACCGAAACTATCTCATTAGTTCACAATGAACACAACTGTTAAACTCTATGGTTTTGGGTATTTAAACAACAGATGAAACAAGGGTACCATATTGAATACATTAAAGCTGCTTTCCACACTCTAATTAAATTTCGTTATAGAAAAAAATAATTCTACTTGTACGTGGTCAAATAGATAATTCTGGTTTCAATAGTGAAACATTGATAATTGTTAAATTCGGCGTACAAAGATTTCAATGGTAAACTACTAACTGTCATCGACGACACTTAGCAGTTATAAGATAACCATTTTTTTTGGCCAACAGTAACAGAAACAGCAGTAACACCGTTTGCAAACACTAACGTTTATTGGTCGGCGGAGCTTTAAAATGTGCGGCACAGGTTCCTTTTAAGGGAATATATAATACATTTCACCATACATCATTTTACAGATTTTTAAAAATATTTACTGTCTTTCAAATTCATTATGGCCCAGGTTTTTTTTATCGCTGGTATGATTTAGATAGTTCATTCAATCTTCTACCTTATGTCTTCTATGAGAATGCCGTTAGAAGTACTTTCCCCAAGTTATGCATGTTTAAGCATTTGAAAGACTATATAAATACCTTTGAAATGGTGTACAGTAAGTGGTGTCATATTCCCTGGCATAGTAATTGTTTGCTCTTCATTATGTTCACTAACGGCGTTTCTCCCTTGACAGCTACATACAAAATTGATTAATATACCCTATTCATTCTCAAAGTATGCGCGTTGCCCAACATGCATTTAAAAGAAATTAACATCGCGTTTAAATTTATACATGATAACTTGTGTCACATTCCCTGACAGTTTGTCTTTAAGCTGTTGAATATACCCCCAACGAACATTTACATTGCATATAAGGCCGTATATTAGAATATTCGCCGGTGCGCTAGGGCACCCATTTTGTTACTGTTTGCCAGCTAAATGTGCGATCTTTTGATTATCATAGTCTACTTTCAATTTCACATTCTAAAAATAGGTTTCGGTACTCCAAGGTAAATAAACGATTACAAAGTAACAAAATGTAATTTAGATAAAATAATCGATACTTGCATAGTCTGAAACCATAAAGAAAATATAGACAAATGATTCTTGAGATTCTATGTTCAATGGACGTATCAAAGCAGTCACCCTATACCTTGAAGTAGATGAAAGATCAAGTACGCTGATATTTGTTCACTGTACCTCTATGTGAACCAATACAAACAGTATTCCCTCCACTACCCTGTCAATCTGAGTCAGGAGAAAATCGATATCACAAACCTAAAGCAATACAGGGGTTTTGTCGAGTTTAAGGCCATACCAAATTGATATGTCGTTCGTCGGAACTACCGCATCAATAATTTCATTCCCGAAGAAAAAAAATAAATATCACCCGCCCGCACGTACATAAAAATCTCCGAAAAAAAATTTTTTTTTCCCGATTACGCGGTCCGGAATAATAACGGCAAAGCAGGTTTTATCGCTGTTTTAATGCGTCAAAGTGATATTGATGCATCCTTAATACATGTTACTGATGACCAAAACTCAAAAAGTCAGGAATTATGGTGTTGTTCATCATTTGTTTTAAATCTGGAGTGTCTGTGCTAGTGCCACACATGGCCTTCGATGTGTCGGTAGGTTATGAAGTAGGCACGTTCTACTTTTGTTCAATACAGCGAAAGGAACGAAGCACGACTTGTAAGACGTGCACGGGGATGCAGTTGAAAATATTTGGAAATATTGTTCAGATATAGTTTTCAAACCATTTGTTATCAGTTGTTTAGTTCAGTATGTTATATCTAGAGCCCAAACCTGAGGCCGACTACTATCTTAAAAAAATGTTTGTTCACAGATCCTGACCGACCTATCACATTGTCTAGGCCAAATCTTTTTGAACATAGATCTAACTTCTTTAGTACAGCAGTCAGATATTCTATCGAAACACATTTAGTCAATTTAAAAATTGTTTAGCTTTTCAAATAAGTAGTGTAGATATAAAATCTGTCCTTTGTAACCCCAATTTTGCCTGTTTGTCTATTACTTGGCTGTGAATTGATAGAACGAAAAAAAAACTGGAAAAAAACAGACCTCCCCAACTCTAAATTTCTAGTTTAGTCAAAGCAAAACAAACAACACTTTAAGGGTGGCCATATAACACTTTAAGGGTGGCCATATTGGGATCATTCTTTGTCAGTCTTGTTATCATTTTTGCCTGAAATGAATCTCCACCACAAAAACATAAGCTAGCCTGATCTGTTAAGAAATTATTCCAAAGGGATTCGAGCAATGTCGAAGCATCTGTATGACCAACTCTGTTTGGTCTCACTGGTCAAGTGGTTTGTTTCACCTCTATGGGTTGGAGTTCCACTAGGGGCACAAAGTTGTTCATGTGCCGAAGCCATTTAACTGTGCTTCAGAAGAAATGTTATTCCACACATGTGCCTGTTTTGTCTTAGATATTCCTCATGCTGTGCCGTTAAATAGGCAGGCCTTCAGAATGGTGTAGAAAAATCAAAATTAAAAATAAGACACTCATCCCTTAGAAATTATAACTAAAAAAAAACAAAGTGATTCAGTGAGGTTTGGCAAGAATTTATTTGCAAAATCATTCATGTAGTCTTTAAAACATAATAGAAAAGCTATATACTGTGTTACCCACACTGTAAATGTTTGATTTCTGTGTTATTTCTAAAGAAATGTTAACTTCATGTATAATCATAACCGCCTCCTCAAGGGTCAAAGCTGGGAAAAAAAATAAAAAAAGCCCGCTCGCTCCATGTAAAATCTACCCGCCTCTGAAAAAATCAAAATTGAGAAAAAAAAAATAAAATAAAAATTTCGCTCGCCCGCTCCAATTCTTTTTGAAAATTTTCCGAAGAACTATTAATCAATTTGGTATGGCCTAAGGTGCTCCCTCCTCAAGATTTAATCTTACCATTCATATCCGTGTACCGCAACAAGAAAGAAAATGGTGTTCACTTTGTGTCGTACATGTGCAGAGAAAGAACTTAAGACCTGTACTAAAAAAAAAACGTTAAACCCGAACACACACACACACACTCAGAGGATGGAAATGGTTTGGTGAGATTTTGAACTCAGTGGAGTTTAATAAGGTTTCAAACATAGGTAAGAAGGTCCTTGAAGTGTACCAAATGTGGCACTTCAATGAATGGAGTTAAATTGTCTATCAAGAATACATCAAAAAGTAATTGAAAAGAAAACAGGAGGCCGGAGGTAATAAATCAGGCAGATAAAAACAAGACCTACCATTAGTGTCTAATATTGATAAAAAAAACAGACAGTAGCTTATTGACAGAAGAACAGGGGTCTTGAAAATATGTATTTGTATATTGTAAAGGGAGAAAATGTACAAAGATGCACAAAATTGTTGTGTAAAAAAATGTATAAAATCTCCAAAATTTCATTGCTGTACCTTAAGGAGGTAGATTACCTTAATATTTGTATGTGCGCATGCCCAACCAGAAGCTAACGTGACGATTTACGACGACGTTTCCGACAAAATAAATGTGTTCGTATGTCCATTCTTCTGAAAATAAATCATTTTACTTGTCTTCGATCTAGTGCTGAATAAATTTCCGCAGAAACGCTTCAAAATATTGTCGCTTAAAATGACGTCATTGACGTCATGACGTTACGTGTCAGTTACCGCGCAAATTTAATAGCATTTATTTTGAACGTACGTAATTCTGTGCATTTTCTTTATAAACTATTTTTAAACTGCCATCATTTGCTGAAATATTTTTCATGAGTCTTTCGCTCTAAAAATATCAATACATGTATTTTGCTTATTGTATGTAGTTATACTGAAATGTTATGCGGAATGTAACAAAATGAATGACGGTAACTGATGTTATTTGGAATAACTGTGGGTGAGAGGTAACCCATTACGGCTATTTTAAAAAAAAAAATAGGCAGTTTGATTTGTAACACCTATTTTTCAGTTTCCGTTGATAATTTGTTACTTATATACTAAATCTAAGCTTTAAAATTGCTCAACATTCAGTTGAAAACTGTGGTTTCTTAAATTAAATTGATGTTACCATGGAATCGAACCCGTGACCTAAATATCTAAATGTAAAATTCAAAAACGCTGACACTGGTCTATCTAAAAACACAGTTTCGGCTTTTTATTTGCATTTCAACAATATCCATGAGAATCATTGCAGCATGCAGAACGATTGTTCCATAAAAATGTCAGATGAGGAGTACTGCTGTAAGTATTTGAAGCTGTGAAATTTGCTTAGATCAATGCAGATAACACGGAAATATGTCTTACCTTAGAAATATTAAGATGTTGTAAAGCTACACTAATAAGAAAGATACTTTTATTCAGTATTTTTCATAAGAAATTACGATAAAAACCAAGGTATAAGCTATTTTAAACACCTCTGTTGCCATGGTTACTTTAAACTTTAAGAAAAATAAGGTAGCCTGTAAAGGGCTTGGTATTTAGCTTATAACATTTCCAAAATATTGCCCATTGGTCATTTACAGAATGGCACTGAAGCCGTCTAAAATCCGTTTTCGTACAAAGCTGTTTAAAAATGAGAGAAAATGCGTTACCATGGAAACACGAGCCCTGCGACATATACATTTTGAGCTTATGTAAGAAGTAAAATTGTCAATTATGCAGACTTCTACGGATAACAATGAAACCAAAATACACTTAAAAGTATTAAATATCCGTACTTTCCTTCTTTTTTCAATATAAAATACTTTTGGAGGGTCATGTACTTCAAACCTTAATAAAAATTACTTGAAGGGACAGAGATAAACGAAATTGAGACTGAAGCTGTTAAAAAGTTAAATTACACGAAATACAAAAATTGCTACAGTTCAACTAATTTGATTTTACCCTGGTAACAAGGTTACCTACCTTCTTAAAAAAAGAAAATAGTCAGTAGGTCAAAATCGAGGGCTCTGAAAGTCAGTTTTGAGATGTGTTCAATTTTAAATGCATATGTGGCAATATCTATTAATGGCAATATTTAAAAAAAAAAGACAAAAGTAGGTAAGTAGGCCAAGGTCATGATCGTGGGACAATGAAATCATCAATTTGTTGTACTTAACAGCATATGAAAATATCTTATAAAATTCTTGATTTTTTTTTTCAATGTAACGTTATTCATATTTGAAACATACAAAGGATCATAACTAGGTGAAAAATCATTTTAATAGAAGTGTTTCGCACATGCCTAACTACACTTGGTACTGATGATAATAGTAACAAGGTTTGATAAATCTGGCATATGAGGACCGAGAAATAGCATGGACAAATGTTTTCCATATACAAATAAAGAAAAAAATAATAAAGGGCCATAACTAAGTGAAAATCCTCCAAATGGAACCCACTTCGCAAATGTACATGTTTAGTACTGATAATAATCAAAAGATTTGTTGAAAATATGATAACTTACTGCTACGAAATGGCACGGACAGATCTCATCTACAGAAGACGGAGTATCTCGGGCAAAAATCAACCATGGTTAAAATGACTCTGTTCGTTTTATTTAAATTATGTTATTAATAATTAGTCAATAATGATTGATTATATGGCTCAAATAACTGACAAATCCTATGAAGATCTCTGTTACTATTGGTAAACTTCTGATAGAAAGTAAAGTAAAATATGAGATAAAAATGTTCATGAGGACTATTATATCTAGTTTGTCAATGGTGCGTATTACTATAGCCAATTTCGATGATAGCCAATCGTTGTCTTATAGCTAAGATGAACTATTAAAGTCATCAATATCAAATTTTATAGAGAAGATATTACAATGATAATTTATAAGGAACATGCTTATTTTACATTTCAGTTTAAACATGGCTGACCCGGGTAAAACGAACTCCTCCGCCCCCCCTCCCAACCACCCCCACAAAAAAAAAAAAAGAAAAAAAAAAGGATCATAATTTATGGGGTCAGATGAATACTTTAAAGTGTACTATCAGCCTTGTTATCATGAAGGTCCTCGATAGAAAGAATAGTATAATATGAGATATTAGTTTAATCTTCCTGATGTCTGTTTTGTCAATGGTGCATATTAACATAGCACAACTTTAGATAGTCAATCATTGTCCTATAACATAGGATGAACTATCAAAGTCTACAATGTCAAATAATAAAGAAAATATCTTAAATTTCAGTTCAGACATGGCTGTCCCAAGAAAAAAAATGCAAAAACATTTTTCAACATCATCATCTACTGGGTCTGATGAAAACCGTAGAGTTTACTGTCAGTCTTGTGACCGTGATGGTCCTCGACTCCCTGCCCAAGGCTACTGTGTTGACTGCAAGGAGAACTTGTGTGCGACTTGCTCTACACATCACAAGAGGCATACCCTTTCAAGGCATCATAATCTTCTAGATGAGAAGAGTGCGTCAGAAACACTTTCTTCAGCCTCACTTCATCCACGACAGCCTGACAAACTTAAAACACGTTGCCCTAAACACATGAAAGAAATGATAAAGTTCTACTGCCAGAACCACTTAGCACTACTCTGCAGCGTTTGCGTAACCCTTGAACACACAGGTACATCTTGCAAAGTCAACTACATCCCTGATATTTCTGGCCAGATCTTATATAATAAAGAACATCAAGATATCTTGAAAGCTATGGATACCATTACTGAGCAATGTCACAAGAAATCAACAGATGTGAAGAAAATTACTGCAAAGTCCAACAATTCTTTGACAGATGTATCGGCTGATATAAAAAAGTTTCGGAAAGAGATAAACCAAAGACTAGATGAACTAGAAAAACAAGCAAACGATGCAGCTAAGACCATTAAACAAGAAAATGACAAAACCCTGAAGATAGTAGAAACAACTTGCAATGATGTAACCAAATCTCTGAAGGCATCATCTGACAAAATTAAACATCTCATCACAACCAAACAAGCAGACCAATTTTTCATTGAGCTGAAATTAGCTGAACAAATGATCCAAGATCATGAGAAACGTGTCCACAAGTCAGCAGCATATGGTGTCAAGGTGTACAAATTTAAACCAAATAAAGCTATAGCAACCGTACTTGACAAGGAGAAGTCACTGGGAACATTCACAGAGAAATCATTAAAACAATCAAGTCCTCTTCCAGCTGTTGATATCAAGCACAGACAAACTTCACATCAGGGTAAAATCTGTGTAAAGACATACAACAGTAGATACACATGGTCATGCTGGATAACAGGAATGACTCTCCTTACTCCTGATTTACTTATCATCACTGACAGGAATAACTATACTGTAAAAATGGTGGATACCCGCAGTCAATCTGTTACTCATCAATTGCAACTAGATATTTGGCCATGGGATATCACTTCAGTTTCAAATACCGAACTTGCTGTGTTACATCCTGACGATCAAATTATTCAGTTTATATCAGTCTCCTCAAACAAACTCAAGAAGAAGAAAATGCTGGGGATAAGTGGACAATGTTTTGGTATTAGTTGCTGCCAGGGGAAACTTGTTGTGTCATCCATTGATCCTGTTAAACTCCAAATTCTTGATACCAATGGCACTACACTGAAAACAGTCAAGGGAGAAAATCTTTTCAGCCGGCCATTATATGTTACCACTAACACAAATTATATCTATGTATCTGACTGTGACATGAGAACAATAACAAGGTTAAACTGGCAGGGTAAGGTGACTGGTAGTTATGATGGTTTAGATTACCCTTGTGGTATAACACTGTCAGATGATGGTGCTGTTTTTGCCTGTGATTATGGCAGAAATGTTATAGAAAAGATAGCAGGTGACTGTTCTACAGGAAAAGTTGTGTTGAAGGACCTCAAACATCCCTATGCTGTCTGTTGGTGTGCTGAAACAAGTAAATTATACATCGGCTGTAAAACTGATCAAGCCAAACAGGACAACTTTCTTCAGGTCTTCAAGCTGTCATAACTAGAACAAAACTCATCAACAGTTTAACAACTGTATACTGTGAAATATCAGTTATAATCATGGGAGAGGGGTCTAATTTCCAGTGATTTTGTGACTGTCAATCAATGACATACTAAGAATATTCCTACAGAGTCTATCTTTAAATGGACATACCTCCAAATAAACATCAGATTCTTTAAATAGAGAATATAAGTTTACTGTCTTATAAATTTAAATTTATTAAGTGAGTCGGGGAAAATATAAAAGTCGAGGCTCTGCCGAGACTTTTATTTTTTCGTAGACGAACTTAATAAATTTAAATCTATAAGACAGTAACCTAATGTTCTATTTACCCTACCTTCTGATCTAAAATCATTCTTTAATTAAATTCAAAATTTACAACCAACTTGATCTGAGTCTTCCTTGCATAGAAATCTAAAAATTAAAAACGCCAAACCATTACACAAACAGGTGTTTCAAACAAAAAATATTATTAAACAAGAGCAGAAAAACAACGGCTAACCTCGTTTTGCTTTGTGCCTGACCTCTCTCTTCTGCTGTACATTAATGAATAATTTTAATTTGCCGCCAAGTGAAATTTTGTCCGAAGTTTAGTTGCATGCCGGATTACCCACCCTCACCAAGCAAACGATAGACGTGGCTTATACACACGCAATAACTCCGCTTGACAAATAGGCAACCCGTTCTCCTCGAAGATTTTATTCAATAACACTCCATTCCAGGTGCAATATATTCCCATATTAAAGTGCATAGAACTAAAAACCTGAACAAACGCTAACATGAGTCACTTTCCGTTTCTCCAAGCGTTTCCGTTATGATTTTTTTGTAGTAATTGCAAATACGGTATGCATAACTATACAATTGTACCATGGTCTCTCGTACCTACTAAAAGCGCGTTTATAAAAATCATTGCATAATTATTTCTTCTTTTTTTTTGCTGTTATTCTCAAAAACAAGATGGCGTCATTTTAAGAAAAAATCCAAAAAGTTGTCTGCCAAGGTCACTGACATGATAAAGCAAAATTTATCTGACCCCTTGATTTTGCCTTTTATATTTTTTATTTATTTATTTTTTTTTTTTTTTTTGCATGAAGGTAGGATAAAAATATACAGCAGTTGGCATTAATTATCTAAATTGACAAACTAGGACTGTTTGAATATATTCTAATGTGTACAAACCGTTCAAAGTACAGCGAAATTCCACCTGTTTTATAGAAGGCGTGACATAACACTTTTGAGAACTTTTTTAATATTTTTCTTTCCTCCAAGAGTGTTAATGTAGATGATTAGGCATGTGACCATAGGACACTTGTTCCCTCCTTTCCTGGCATATATTGATACTGTAAAATAATTCATAATCATACTGGACTAAAACTTTGTTAATTATGTTACTGTGTTAATCCTTGAAATTCAGTTATAGCAAAAAAAGTTCCTCAAGATAAATATCGCATTTCTTAAAACAGATTGAAACTTGTATTAAATAACGAAAATGACAAACTTGTACTGTTTAAGGTTGTGAACCCATAACATAATATTAATACTGGTAATAATGAATAAGATAACTTAAGGAGATTTTTTATTCGTTAAAGGTGTTTCTCTAAAATGAAACGGTATTCATTTCATAAAGCAGATGGACTAAGTGAAACATTTTCGCTGAAAGGCGACAGATTGATTCAACTGCAACTTAAGGTAAACTTTGTACAGTGTGTAAATACTTACTATAATTATAAATGTTACTGGATCTTTTTCTTAAATTTACCATATTTCACATTATTATGATAATTATGTTAAACTAATACTACTCAAAATAAAGAAATTGCCAACAGTTGGAATATCTGGAAGTGATCATATTTTGTGACTATGCTATATAATCTTGGTCTCTGCTACAGGATTTAAGAGCACCTTTAACAGTTACAGAGTTCCTTAGCTATTGTGCACCTAAGCTATAGAGCATCTTAGCTAGAGAGTATCTTTATTATAGAACATCTTAGCTAGAGAGCATCTTAGCTATAGATCACCATAGCTAGAGAGCTCTTTAGCAAGAAAGCACCTTAGCTACAGTGAACCTTAGCTACAGAGCCCATTAGTATTAGGACCTAGCTAGCTAGCTAGGAGATCGTTGGTGTTCTCTTTTGGCATTTCTTGGTCTAAATTATGTTAATTCTAAGACTATTTTAGCTACGGAACAGGATGGAGAAATTAATTAATTTCAGAAAGACAAATTATTCTTCTTAACTGTTTAAAATGTATCTATCTGGAAACAGATTTTATTAAATTATTAATTTAGGATGATGTTCAGCCTTTGAAATGAATAAATAATATTAAACCATTACCCTGCTAAATTTCTATAATGAACTTGTCCATCTTTCAACTTGGACAGTACCATTAACTGTTAAAAGGGGTGCTACCAAAAAAGATATTGACTGAATGATGAACAGTGCAGACCATGATCAGACTACACCGGTCGCTAAGGCAGAATCTCTTGCCGCCAGCAGGCTAAGGGTTAAAGAACAATGAACATTTTATTTCATCCACGATGAAAATTCATTTTGCCATCAGTTAATAATGTTATGAACACCGATTTTGTTGTATGGAAGTGAGGCCTGGGGTGTTGAAAACATTTTGTACAGTGGGAGTTTGGTTTGTCTGAATATTTTATTAATCAAAATGCTGCAAATCTGAGACTTTTCAAAACTGAGATAGAGCGAAAGTACAAATCTTTAACCTGAAAGTCTAAGTAAAACGGAAGGATAATTAATTAAGAAATAATAAGTTCCCAAACGTGGTTTATCGTAGAATAACCCGAGTTTTGAGTTCTTATGCGTAAGAATATAGAAGGCCGGAGGCCTGAGTGATGTATTGTTTCGCATAAGAACGAAAAACTCGGGTTATTCTACGATAACTCACACTTGGGAACTTATTATTTCGATTCCAACACGACATTCTAGTATCAACAGTGTTAGAAAAAATTTTACGACCTTGCTACGCACCTGGATCGGATGGCGTCATTGCACGCGAGTGGTTTATTGCAGAATAACCCGAGATAGATTTTGCTCTAAATATACGTAGGTTATTCGCTGGTCGTGTTAGAATAAGATATTTGTGTAAGAGTTAGGGTCCTTGTGCCACGTGATGTGGGTGATGACGAAGAATAACTATTTAACGCTTGAAGCAAGTCCATCAAGGAATTACAGAGATAAACAGAAAAAACAGAAAGTGCATCAAAACTTTTACCAAGGACGCCGACGCCGACGCCAGGGTGAGTTGGATAGCTCTCCATATACTTCGTATAGTCGAGCATAAAGGTATCAAGGTATCTTATGATTTCTTTTGTTTTCTTTTTATTATACACGTTTTTGGCTACAGTGATAATACTTCTGCTTCGTTACTTCCTAAGCTTAGCCTTCATATCCCAACCTTCACAACACAACTTTCAAATGCCAACCTTCACTTGCCAAACATCACACACCAGCCTTCACATGCTACCATTCACATGCCTACCTTTATATGTCAACCTTCAAACACCAGCCTTCACATGCTAACATTCGTATTCTAGCCTTCATACACCAGGGTTCACATTCCAGACTTGAAGACGCCAGCCTTCATAGTGCTAACCTTCATACGCCAGCCTTCACACACCAAAATTCACATGCCAACCTTTATACACTAACTTTAACATTCCAACCTTCAAATGCTTATGTATTTTATATCTAAATGAACACTATAAAACTGAAATTAATTATCTAAATAAAACTCTCCTGTCCTGCATAATGATGTATAATGAAACCTATAATGGTTCCATTGTAATGTTCGTGACTGCCAACTGCAGCACCAAGTTTCAGAAATAAACACAATAACAATAGATTTTATACTGTATCTTCTAAACAAAAAGTACTTGCAAGGCCTGCCTTAAAGTTGATTTCTCCATTTTTGATAAAAGCAGCCTGTTTGTTTGCTTTGTTGGATTTAATAATGTCTATCAACATTTATCAACAGCGTTATAAGTATAAACAGCAGTCAGTTAAAGTAACCAGTGTTCCAATGTTCCTAAATTCCTCAAGACAATATTTAGCATAGGACAAACTTGGGAAAACTTCAGTGAACTTACTTTACATAACGTTCTCTTACTTGTAATAGGGTCATGTCAGCCCCCCATCCCAAAGACAGCATGTAGCGTGGCGTAAACATCATCGACTGACGAATATACAAATAATACCTGGCGGACTTTTCATCTCTTTAATATCACAGACAGTCTTGTTGTTAAAGTAATATATTGGTGTCCATTTTCTATTCTCATGTGCATACTCTTCCTATAAGCAGAAAATAACAAAACAATATGATGTGACATCATTTATCTTTTGGGCTTTGTGTTTGACCCCCACTTACGGCCGGATCAGCAAGGTAATAACAACATAATTTGCATTGATCATCATCTGATTTCCCAAGGTTCAGAGTTACTTGCGCAAGCATTGAACCATAAAGGAATTACCCTTCGTGTTTCAATCAATATCCAAGCGTATGAACAATGAAGTATGGTAAATCAATATCCAGTCATATGAACAAGGACGTATGGCAAATTAATATCCAAGCGTATGCATGAACAATAAAGTATGGTAAATCAATATTCAAGCGTATTCATGAACAATGAAGTATGGCAAATCAATATTCAAGCGTATTCATGAACAATAAATTATGGTAAATCAATATTCAAGCGTATTCATGAACAACGAAGTATGGTAAATTAATATCCAAGCGTCTGAACAATGAAGTATGGTAATTCAATATCCAAGCGTATTCATGAACAATGAAGTATGGTAAATCAATATCCATGTGTATTCATGGACAATAAAGTATGTTAATTCAGTATCCAAGCGTATGAACAATGAAGTATGGTAAATCAGATGATAAACTATAAGAAGGTCTTATTTTTATTCGAATATGTTCATTAAAATATGATGATTATAATTATGCTGGGTTGTTTTTATGAAAGGAGTCATAAAGTTGTTATGCGACTATCTGATGGCCATTAAACCCGATGTCATGCAGGTATAAGAGGTCATTACTGACAAAACATAATGTTATCTCAATGATATGCATGTACACCATATGTTCTTACAGAATATACAATTGTTAACTTCCTTGTCTGTTTTACCGACAAAAAACCCGGTTTTATCCTTAGGATATTAGGCTAATTCTTATACACTTTAAATGACGGAAGACAACCTTCAATGACGAATATGAAAGTACCCAGGCTACATTTAAATTCAAAAGTCGCCTTTGCATTGGTCAACATTCACAGTTCTAGCGCTGGTTCTAAAAGTATTTGTATGGAATTCTATTTAGTGACGAGTCCTATTACTCTTTCTTTCGACTACAAATATCACATTGAAGAGTTCAGCAAAACATATGAGCTTATTGTGCATGAAATAATATTTTTGCACAAAAAGGACAAATCCTACTGCGGTCCATAACAGAACAAGTGTATGTGATTTTTTTAACCGAAGGTCCTTATTGATGATGTCTCAGAGTCAGTATATGCCGCGGATGTCTGATATTCTGAATTTGAGAGCTGCTGACCTAGAGATTCAGACATTTTCTTTTTTAAAATTCTGAAACGTTAAACAGCCATCATATACTAATATCTTTTATTGCGCTACATGTGCGAAAAGGATACACAGATTCCTTAAAATGCTAATCATATACCTAGTTTATCTTCAAACGTCTGATTTTTGAACAAACAAATTTTAAAATTTTGAAAAGGAAACCACTCATTTCGAGATATTTTTTCTTTATAGCATTGAGACATTTTTATACACTCTTGCAAGGCGTATGTGTGCCTTTTGACAATGAAAATAATGTCAGACGACCTTCAGCTTTTCCTGGAAGTAATGAAATATAAAGTACACAGGCTAAACTTGAAATCGTAAAACGCATTTGGATTGGTCAACATTTAGGGTCCACAATTCAATGAGCTAAAATGATTAAACGAGTTCTCAGCAACCTTTCTTTAAATGATCTGTGCGTGGTCTGCAAAAATGGTATGTACAGAAGTTACAGATCACGCAAATTTCAGTAGCTTAGGGTTTATAATTCACTTGTTACAAGTTACAAACATGGCACTAGATAACGTGTGCTAACAATGCACACTATATCGTATACACGGTATTAGATATTGTGCACTGTATTAGACATACTGTGCTAAATGATGGAAACTGTATTAGACATAAAGTTCTAGATTATGTGTGCTGTATTAGACAGAGAGTGCTAGATAATTTGTACTATACCAGACAGACAGTACTAGATAATATGCGCTATATAAAGGACAGCAAATATTAGAATATTGTGTTATACAAACGACAGGTAGTACTAGATATATCAGACAGACAGTAGATAATGTGAGCTAAACAAGACATACAGCATAAGATAATATGCACTATATCAGACATACGGAGCTAGATTATATGTACTGTATAAGACATACTGTGACTGTATTAAACATACTCCGCAAGCTAATTTGCGGTTTATTAGACTTACTGTACTTAATAATTATATATATAAAATGTGTATTGCATTAATCATTTTGAATCAAAATATTGTGTACTACATTAGGCATTCTGTATTTGACAGTTTGCATTATATTAAACATACTTACTAAATAATGAGCGCTATTGTTATCGTGCAGTACTAGAAAAATGCTGCTATATGACCATATTTTATTATATAATGTTTGCTACACTATGTGTATGGTATTACATAATGTGCACTACATAAGACATATTCAAAGATAGCATGTGCTATGTCTAGTATAAGGTGCTAGATATTGTGCGCTCTATCACACATAAGGTGATAGATAATGTGCACTATATTTGACATATGATGCTACATAATATGCACTATATTAGACAAACGGTGCTTGATAAATTGCGTTATATTAGGCATAGTACTAGAATATATAAAGTTTTTAGACGTTAGTACTAAACAAAAGCTCGTAGAACACGAAATGCTAACCTCCGACCCCGCCCCCTTCCCCGTTTATGCATTCAGTAATAGCATAAGGAACAGAAATTATTTGGTTCGTGATCCTAAGCCAAAGCGTTCTCAAGTTATCGCCCGGAAAGTGATGTCCTTAACCTTTGGACTACTGACCTAAAGATCAGTAGGGGACAGCTGCTAGTTTGATCAACCTCCCTATCAAGTTTCGTAATCCTTTGACCTACTGGTCTCAAAATCAATAGGGGTAATCTGCTGGTCATGGCAAACCTTCATATCAAGTTTCCATATCCTAGGCCGAAGCCGTATTGTAAAGAAAACGTTTAACTTCCTCCTTATCAAGGTACGTATCCCAAGCGGTCTCGAGTTATCATCCGGACTTGCTATGGGTTACTGTGATCTTGACCTTTGACCAACTGATCTAAAAATCAAAAATGTCATCTGCTCGTTATGACAACCTTTCCATAAACGTTCATGTCATGTTCCTAGGGCCAGGCACTCTTGAGTTATCATCCGGAAACCGATTGGTCTACATACCGACCGATATACCGACCTACTGACAGACCGACCGACAGATATTTGCAGAGCAATGTAACCTCCTTCTTCGAAGAGGGTATAATAATATGCACTTAGTCTATATGTTATACATAAGGTACTATATAATGTGTGCTGTAGGACAATATGCACTGTTTTAGACATAGGTACTAAATAATATGCACTACATATTAGACATTATTATTAGGGTAGTAGATAATTTGTGCTATAGGATATTATGCACTGTTTTAGACATATGTACTAAATAATACTATATATTAGAAATAAGGTATTAGACACTGTGTTCTATAGGATAATATGTAGTTTTAGACATAGGTACTAAGTAATATGCACGACATGTTATACATAAGGTACTGTAGGATAATATGCACTGTTTTAGACATATGTGCTAAATAATATGCACTATGTATATATCAGACATAGGGTATTAGATAATGAGTGCTATATGATAATATGCTGTTGTCTAGACATAGGTACTAAATGATATGCACTATATATATCAGACATATGGTTCTATATCATTTGTGCTGTATTATATATATGTATGGTGTAAAACAAAACATCCAACAAAAAAGACATTTGACTATTTTTTTTATTTGTTTTAATTCATTAAATGCATATTTAACAGTGAGATTATTACAGTGATTCTTAATCACATTGTAAGAATTAACAAGTAAAACTTTACACCTGTTTTATGCAAGTGTATAATAATTTGTATGTATATAAAGTATATAGAACTAATTAGGCTAATAGTATATGAAATGATATATCTAATAAATGCAATTTAGAAAAATGCCCACATTTATGTATAAAATGTACATGCATTATTTCAAAATAGAAAATCCAATTGTTAAAAATAATATGATATACAGGAATCATAAACAAACATGTTGAAATAAATAGTCTTTAAAAAATATGGTACGAATTTCATAGGATCTGACTCCAAAAGTGGGCAAAAATCAGTTTTATTATACCTCACATAAATATCCAATGCAAATTTCCCATTAGTTTAACTTGAATAATATATCATATTCCCTAGTAATTTTATATCTCATGCGCAAAATCGTTATTTTCAGTTTCTGCGCATGTGATATGATACATAATTTCATATCACCTGCGCAAAAGCGCTATTTTGTTTTTCTGCGCATGTGATATTATTTTTTCATATCTCCCGTTGAGTGATTGATACTTTTGCACTGAGTAAAAGACTGAGACGTTAACTTTTCAGAAGAGGTGCTTTTATAATATAGGATTAAATTGCTTTCATTTGTGAACCCGACCGATTTTTCTTTTATAAATGATTTGTTCTACGTGCCAAAAATCTCGAAAACAACTTTTTATCAAATATTGAATCGAAACAATTTCCATGAGATTGGAAATGATCTAACTTAGAAAATAAGTGCTCACACATATATGTTTCGTTTAGAAATAATATAGTTATCGCCGTTTTTCGAATGTTACTGCTAGCGATTTCAGCAATGACACAATGTTGAAATAATTATGCGCATAAACATAGGATTCAGCGATATGCAAACGTCTCGACTAAATCTATCAAAAATGTCTTATTACACAGAAGAGTTGCCACCCGAGTGCTAACAAGTAATCACTCCTTAATTCAGTCTCCATTATTTGGTATTTCATTTTTAACGTTAGATAAATCATTTAAAGCATTATGTTGATTTTACAGTAAATGTTTGACCTTTAATGTCATTTCGATTCAATAAAATAAATATTGCATTTCTGAGAGGGTGATATGAAAAATGTTCACCCCTCGAAATATGAATATAGACCTCGACTGGGGCCTCGGTCGATATTCATATATCTCGTGGTGAACATTTTTCATATCACCCGCTCAGGAATGCAATATTTATATAGTATTCATCAAGATTCATTAAAGCAATAAAATCTAATATTCAGACATTTACTATTGTTACAAAAATGTGTGGATTGTCTGGACATTCTGACAAAGTCGAATGTAAAAAAAGTAGTTTCCTGTATGTTAAATCCTATAAAAATTATGCACACTGCAGTGTTATGTAATTCTGTTAACAATTAATCGTAGAGATATGATTCAGGTGCCCTTTAAGCTACTCGCCCACATTTCAGATGAAAAGTTTACTGTAATGTACACATTGAGAAACAAGAGCTGTCACAGGAGTGACGAATTATACCCCAACAATACCGCCTTGTCACAGAACTAAGTCGATGTCAAGGCCGAACGTCTTGACATTTGCCCTACTGACCTCAAAATAAACAGGGGTCCTCTGTTGTTTATGGTCAACCTCCCTATGAAGTTTCATGATCCTCCTCCCCAGCTTCTCAAGTTATTGTTGGGAAACGGTTTAAATGTTCCGAGACACTCTGACCTTGACCTTTGATATCAAATATCAAATCAATACGGGTCAACTGGACATGGCCAACCTCCATATCAAGGTTCGTGATCCTAAGCCCAAGCGTTCTCAAGTTATCGTCCGAAAACGGTTGAACTGTTTTGAGTCGCAGTGACCTTGATCTTTGACCTACTGACCTCAAAGTCCAACTTGACCTCTATTTTCTGATGTTACACCTGTGTACCGAAATTATTTAAATCTGTCAAGCCTTTCACAAGTTTTTGTCCGGAAACCATGAAAACCAACAGACAGACCGAGAAGCTCTCCCAAACTTCTTTTGCGGGGGTATAATATCAGTTAGAATTAATGAATGATATTAAAGGAGTGTCTTTATACTGACTTTGTTTTAAAAAGTTGAATAACATAATTAAATGCAAGTTTAATAAACTTAATTTAGAAAAACTGTAATGTAATACATTGTATTCTTTTTATCACATGTCCATGTGGTCTCCCACTATTTTCCTTATAATTTCTTTGTTCTAATCGTTCAAAACCTTTCATAAATCGTGCACAGCATCCCAAATGGACTGTTCACATTTCAATTTGTCTTACATTAAGCAGCCACACTGTGCCACTACTTTAATTGACTGTTTATTACAGGGTAATGTCCAGTAGTTAAGACAATTAAATAATAAAAATATGTTTTAATATGCACCATTTACTTAATTGGGGCAATGTATTTTATATATGTGGGATCTTTTTACGGAGACTAAAATAAGTATTTATACACTATTGTACACAATATAACTTTTGTGAAACAATATACCGTATAACCGGTTATTTTTACTGCTGTAAAAGTTTACGGTGTGGGGGTAAAAACACATGAAATGATTTTATACGATTTTAAAATTTACGAAATCACAAGGTCTACCAGTTCATTTGACTTTACGTGGCAAATTTATACGAGGCCAATATTTACGAATCTGATTTGGTCGTAAAAATAGTAAAAATTAGCAGCAGGTAAAAAATACCCGTTATACGGTATCACTCAGGCGTAAGGCCTTCGTGATATATTCTTACGCATAAGAACTCAAAACACGGGTTATTCTACGATAAACCACACTTGGGAACTTATTAATTCTTAACTAATAGATGAAAACGATCACCAGCCCTGTATGTCGTACATCTCCAAATAAACACTGAGAGATATTGCTTTTTGCAAAGGCAGAGGGGTGTTTCTTTAGCCCCATTTTTGCATCATTTCATTACTGAATATTTATATAAATCAATTTTCTTATTAATGTAACACTCTCAGCATAGTGCTGATATTCATTCGTGTCTTGATTCAGTATGGAGGGAAGCTAACTAGGGAATCAGGCTTTAAAGGTGGTATATGGTAGTCATTGTGGTATATGGTAGTCATTGTGGTATATGGTAGTAATTGTGGTAAATGGTAGTCATTGTGGTAAATGGTAGTCATTGATAACAAAATTGACATGTAAACAATAACCTTGAAATCATTTGCATTCTGTTTCTGCAGGCATATCATCTTGTCACATGCATATTATATAGTCAGGTGTGTAATATGATGTGATAGTGAACAGAAAACCAAACATAATTACCAAGGCAACAGCTGTTTGACATCATGTCATATTTTAATTGCATCGGGATGAATTGTCCAATGTGGATGCATATCATTGTAGTAGTTCATTGATATAGTCTAAAGGCTCGTCTACACTATTCAAGAAAACTTGCACAAGATATAAATCACAGCAATTTGTATAGTGTAGACAGTACATTGTGTCCCCCATTAGTGTCTTTTTGAGTGGCAGTTTCCAGATAATTTTCGGCTACAAGATCTTGCAGCGTTTAGAACTCATCCTATTTTTCTTGGATGGTAGTGCTGTCAAATGCTCTGATAAAGGGTTTTTGATGAGGAGCACCTGCCCAGTATGGTATTTTGTTTACATTTTTTATTAAATGTGTATTGAGATCTAATAAAACCATCACTGAATGTTTGGCTTTGATAATTTAACAATAAACATGGCAGTGTGGACAGCAGAAAAAGATGATGTTTTAATTGAATGACATGCTCAAAAGCCAAGTTCATATAATTCAGTAATAAAATTATACCTAGTACTCCAGAGGAAGAATAACATCAGCAAGTTCGCTGTTCTCAAAAAGTATTTTCACATTATCAATGATGTTTCTCACAAGGTTACATATTAACAAAATATGACTGTTTTATCATATTTCCTGAAATAATATCTTTTAAGTAGCTTTGTTCTTCAGCTGGATATGTATCACTTCAACTAGAGTTTTTCTCAATCAATGTTTTCACCAATAATTCATTTTTTAAATGTACAAATATTTTATCTTTATAAACACTTTGTACCGGTATCATTTCGGCCATCTTTTTTATTTACCTGTCATGATTTCCCTCCATTTAAAATTAATGTGTCTTCCAAGTTCAAGAAATATTGCAAAGCACTAATTGCTTGTACAAGATATAAATTATCTAGTGATTTATGGGCCCTACAAGGTTTTCTTGAATAGTGTAGACGAGCCTTAATATGTAGCCATACCTGGACGGTAATTTAACATAATGCTCCAACAATTTATTTACATGCTATATATATATCTGCACGATAGGTTTAATCTTTTTTAGATGACATTTCTATGAATAAAATTGTGGTGCATTTGTGACATTTTAGCCATAGCTGTTTTCGAGGCATTTGGATAATAAATTACATAAGATAGAATAACAATGGGAATTTTATACAAACAAGTACTTTATATGGTACTTAACACTACTCATTGACAGTGAATTTAAAGTTGACGTTAACATTCTATGTTTTTTCTTTTGCTCTTGTGACAAATCTGGTCATATTTTGTCTGTCAATTTATCCATTTTGAATTGATGTTATGAAACTTTTTTCAATAATTAGACTATCTGGATGCATTATCTTGTTCTTAAAAAATATTTATGAGACTGTAATATTTCACTAATTTTATGTTCACGCAATATTTTTCTTTTGTTTGAAAAGTAAGCAACTACTTTGTTTACAATTTTATTTAAAAAAAAACAACATTTTTACGACTTGAACTTTAAATAGAGATCTCTGACACCAACAAGAGAAGAACGCTTTGGTATCAACAGTTGTGCACGAACTGATAGTGATCATGTTCTTTTCTTCAAAGCATGTGAAAGTGTGACTATATGCTGCAAAAATAAAGTGGATGGGTTTTGGACATAATATGAAGACATATGAACTTAATGTTACCATAAATTGTTGTTAATACTGACAGTGAAGTTTTAATATAATTTTAGATTCATAAGGTCTGTTTGATATACTTTATAACTACTTTTGCCGAATAAACATACCCATAAAGATTGTTTGCGAATTCCCGATACGGTTTCCAATCAACATGTTGTTTTTCTCAGACAGACGATATAAGAATAAATATAAATGTAAATCGTTTACCATTCCTGAATCAGTTCTATGACTTCCTGTTCCCATGTCCGGATATCTGATCATTTCTTGTTCAGACAATAATAAACAGTATCTTTCCTGCAGTCAGTGCCGGAAAAATCCAGCACTTCTTTGCTTTTCTGATTCCAGAAACGGTTTATGTTTGCCAAAGTCAGTAGAACACGTCTGTCAGTACATTGGATGTCTTTTCTTAATTTTCTTGATGGCTTCATTTCTATCTGCTTCTTTGCTATGCATTATAATAGCACTTACACCAGCTGTAATCTTTCTAATGCTACTTCTATTTAATTAGTCTTTACCTTTATAATTCCTTTTCTGTGACACAAGTTTTTCTAAATTTACCCTTAAACACTTTGTTGCGTGGTTAGCTCATTTAATTTTCTGGATATATGATCCACAGACAAGTATTATTTGCATGAGGATTGCATAAACAGAGCTGTCACCATCTGTAACCATTTGCATATAACGCACACCATATTTGCATTTGCACAATAAAAATCCTTCAAGAATTATGGAAGTCTCCGTAGACTGCGAAGATTCATCCCCATTCTTAAAACACTCAGGTCTTTGGCGCTTCTTTGTTCTGTGTTTCTGTCCTACTGCTTATATAGCAAAGTTTATATCCAATGACAATATACAATAACTATTTGGTACACAACCCAAACATGACGTCAACCCCAGTCATAGCATTGTACGTATGCTTATGTTTCTTATAATTTTTCTTCTAGTACATCTCTCCAGTATTTACTAATTTCAGTTTCTAATTTACAGTTAGTCCTCTCAGATACACCACGTAGTCCAAGTGTACCCATAACCTCTTTCAGTGAAGAGCATCCGCCCCCAGTCACCATACTGCTCAAAGCACATCATAAATTTATTTCTTCTATTTCTGTTTCAGAAAGTTTGTCAGTATCAACTATCTGCAAACCTTTTTCACAACCAATGCATTCAACTCCAACAAGAAATCCATCTATTTTCTCTGCAGTAAAACAAACAACTGATTCTCCAGCAACCTTATTCCTTGTAAAATCACAAATCGCTGTATGAGATTTATCATCAAGTATGAGACTTTCAGGTTTATGTAAATTATCAATCCTGTTACCCTCAAACTGATCTTCTTCATATTTAATATACAATTTTTCAGTTATGATTTTGAATAAGGTTTTACTTTTTCGCTTTGTTTAAATCAATCCTAGCCAAGGTCTCTTCAAAGAAACGGACTTATCATGTGATGACCCGTGCGTGTGTCTGTCTGAGCTCACTTGCAAATTCAGGTGTCTATAGGAACAATAGGTGACTATAATTTTACCTTGATGTCATTCATTCCATAAGCTTTTATGTGGCTATTTTACTTCTGCGCGGCTTAAAGAACATTAGGGAGAACAAAAGAGTTGCAAAAGAGTAGCCAAATATATACGCAGGTGTAGGAACGTCCTGAGCATTACTTGATAACCATTAAAGGTATTGAATGTAAACTTGGCAGAGCCTAAGAACCGGGTCTATAGGCTAAAGGACAAGGTCAAAACTCAAAGTTCAAATCTGTTATATTTCGTATCCGGAGCATAACTTATTAACCATTCAAGGTACTGACTTCAAACTTGTCATGTAGATAGGTAGTGATAAGACGATATGCAGAGAATATAAACCTGTTCTGTAGGTTTAAGGTCAAGGTCACAAATTAAGCTCACAGATCAAACTTATCCATCATATTTTGTGCCCGGATCATAACTTAACAACGATTCAAGGTATTAAGTTCAAAATTACGTTTGTCAAATAACGCCACATTTTTTCCGCCGAGGCCAAAGCTATTGATTTTGGCCCTAAATTTTATTTCAAAAAAAAAAAAAAAAAAAAAAAAGAAGAAAAGTTTATTAAATATGGAAAATCCTTTCACTCAAAATATTCTTCTCAGGGTTCATGAACTATCTTTTAAAAAATCGATCATATTTTGTTGGATTTCTAGTCATGTTGGTTTTTATGGAAATTAAGATGCTGATACCGCAGCAAAGAAATACCTTTCATTACAACAATCTAATTTTAAATTGCCTTATACTTATTTTAGGCCAAATATTAAGTACATTTTAAATAAATGACAATCATCATGGGACAATGCTTCGTTCAATAAACTTCATGATATTAAAACTACTTTAAAGTGAATGACACCAAGAGAAGAGATCTGTTCGCAGGGAGGAGGGTGTTCTTTCTCGTTGTCGAATACCCGTTTGACTCATTCTTATCTTTACAATTAGCGTTATCAATTAAGCGTGATATATGACTTTTTTGTGTTGATTCGCCGTAAAACCCAACACATTTATTCATTCATTCAAATTTGGGATGAAGGTAGGTGGTGATGAGACAATGTGCTGAGTGCATGAACCAGGATGGTAGGTAAAGGTCGCAGCAAGATCAAATCTGCCCATAATATTTTGTGTCCAGTGCATAACTTAAAATATATCTTTTATTTTTTGGCAGATCCCTTTTATTTGAAATAACATTTTTTTTAAGAATTACTTTCGTTTGATGTTCATATAAATAGCTTATTTTGTAACTTTATTATCATTTGCCGTAGGAAAAAAAACGAGACCACGTTTTTGTGGTACAACATGGGTGGTACCTCAAAAGTTTAAGTGTATTTTGACATATCTGTACCTGGTAAAGTGTTTTTGTGACAAGAATCTTTTTTGCATATTTTTTTCCTTCTGTTGTTTCAATAAATATATTATTTCATAACTTTTTAATTACTTTTATTATTGGCCATGTGGAAAACCCGTACCATTTTTCTGTGGTACAACATGGATGATGCATCAAATTTTAAATTTTGTTCATATCCTTCACAGATATAACTCTAAGTGCGTATATTGCCCCGATTGGCGGAGCTTTGGTTATAAGTAAGGTGCATACGGTAACTTTAAAGTTTTAAGTTTCTCATCTATTTTCTTCTGTTTATCAGATATATTCTTTTTCACTATATATAATTATATAAGTAAGCGTTGGGCAACAATAAGTATCATTTGAAAATGTTTAAATATAAAATAGATGCATGCACTGGATACTAAAGCTTTTAATGACTCCACTGTGGATGATGGTATTTCATTGTGCAAACATTATAGCCCTTTTGACATATGATGTGTGTTATGAGGATTCATAGTTATTTTAATTTGAAGAAAAAGTGCATAAAATGCTTTAACTAAAACGTGGACGCCCACACGAAGGCAAACTTCAAAAATCTAATTGTCCACGAAATTCTAGGTGGTCCCCATGATTTGTCAACATATTTAACTCTCTTGGGTTGAAATGCGACTACAGGCGTTATATTTTCTACCTCTATAGCGTCGATATCCGACAGGACATGCGTTATCAGGGTTATATAATTATATAAGTAAGTGTTGGTCAACAATAAGTATCATTTGAAAATGTTTAAATATAAAATAGATGCATGCACTGGATACTAAAGCTTTTAATGACTCCACTGTGGATGATGGTATTTCATGAAACACTGTGCAAACATTATAGCCCTTTTAACATATGATGTGTGTTATGAGGATTCATAGCTATTTTAAGTTGAAGAAAAAGTACATAAAAAAGCTTTACCCAAGGAGTGGACGCCTACACGGACGCAAATTTCAAAAATCTAGTGGTCCCCAAAATTCTAGGTGGTCTCCATGATTTGTCAAAATATTTAACTCTCTGGGGTCGAAATGCGACTACATGCGTTATATTTTCTACCTCTATAGCGTCGATATCCGACAGGACATGCGTTATCAGGGCTCCTCAGAACGGGGATTGACGAGTATAGTCGCGGCACCGAGATCATGCTGGACTACGTCACGTACCTGTTAATTCTTGATAATCATGACAAAAGCAAAATGAATTTGCATACTGACTATTATTTCGTCGATGTTATTATTATTTACTATGTTAATAATTAGTGTTCCCTTGTTAAAAATAAACTTTTGTAATTATGCGGTCATGTTAACGGTATTCAACTTTTTGAAAGAGTGCAATAATCACGGGGGAGGAACTGTTACACGAGACTCGGTTATGTATGGGTTCATGTTATAGAGTTAGGATGCTGCTGCTACAGTTTTCCTGGAAAACGTTATAGCATATGAAGGACAATACGTAATCGCTGGCGGTGGTTTGTTCCCAACAAAAATGGTAAAATAGTATCTCTTTTTTTCTGCAAAAATATAAATTTCATTTCTAGATCTGTGGTATGTAGGTCAATTGAGACATAGCTGAATATGTGAAAGACAGTATTTTGAAGTCTACCAAGCGTTTTATGATAAACTTTGAACTTTTGATATAGAATTATCTTAAAGGAATTGATTAAAAGATTTCAACCATATTTCATGCTCATCTGCAGCGATTAAAAACTCCTTCAGGCATGTACTTATAACACGTGGTAGAAAAGAATTGTGGGTCTAATTGTTCGTAGGTTTATAAAATGTTACAACTTAGCATGATATGTTACAGTTGTGGGGTGCTACTTCTGGATGTGTTACAGAGTAAGGAAGATAAGTTGTGTAAAAAGGTGTATTAAATTGGGACATGACTATAGAATAATGCTACATACATTTTATTATTGTTATTATACCACACTTATATGGCACTCTTCTCATAAAAAGATATGTTCGTTCAAAAATGCTTTACAAAAACTCAGAGAACACATACATACGAGGGATGTTCAAATAGATACCCGGAAAAGTGCTCTCATTGTTTTTATTTCTGGTCCCATTTTGCTGAAATTTGAAAATGTGATGGATATAAACATAATAAATGCGAATATTTAAATTACAGATTTCAGGACATGCATAATATTTATTTATCGTCTCCTAGGCAACGTCACTTCCTTAAAAGCGGCCCAACGTCATTAAGACGCTGTCATATCACAAACAATTAATCAATACAACTCGTGATTACCATTTGTTTAATGTTTATCATAATTAAATGCATTTTCCACACCTTCCTATCAAAAATAAATATTGTTCATATGATATTCCTGTCGTATTGATGAAATTGGAAACTGAACTGTGATGCCGTATCAAGGAGCATGCCGTATCATGTCTGTACCACTAGTCATCAGCGATATTCTCCTGGCCACTTTTAAAAGTCCCGTTTCATTAATAAAATTTTGTTTTCTTTCTGGCATTGTCCATTAAACCTTTAGCAGTATAGCATTTGTCTCTTTCCTTGATTTTCGATGCAGAACACAAAATGTCATCTAACGACTCCGTTCAACACTGACTTTCAAGCGATGACCAACACAATATGCCTGCCAAACATTTTAATGATGTCACATTTATAATTTGACGTTATTGGCGTAGAGCTTATACTTCATATTTATATTTACCCAATTAAAGAAAATGTAGCTCGAAAAATACGCCAGTGGCAAGTAATGTCTTAGCGCATGTAGTATAGAAAAGGAGACAAAATTGGGCCGGATGACGTCACATGACGTTGCCATGGGGACTAGTATTTACTTATTATTAATCCAAAGAAAACAAAATTATGTCATATCAACTCAGTATTCCCTAATCTACATTATGTAGCAGTTTCATTCATTTTTGATGATACAAGAAGAAATGAGAGCACATTTCCGCGTATTTATTGAATACACCTCGTACATATACTTACATGTAAATATATTGGTAAAAGATTAGAAAGGATTGATAATTTAAACAAGATCATCCATAAATTATGTTCAACGTTAAATTACATTACTAGAGCAATCCCTTTCACAACACGAAACAAACCTGTCATGTTATGTTAGTGAGCTTGAATCTCTGATACTTGCTGGGGGGACATTCCAAATCTTTGGAGCTGCATGCTTGAAACTTCTGTCACCATACTTTGCCGACCTTAAGTCTCTACGATGCTTTTACACGTCCAGCATATCGACAATATACTTGGGAGATTCAATGTGCATGACTTTGTATGTATGTGTCAAGATTTTGAACTCAACGCGGTGCTGAACCAGAAGTCGATGCAAATCCTGCAAGGCCTGCGTGATATGATCGTATCGTGGAGTCTTAGTTATGATGCGGGCCGCTGTGTTTTGTACACAAATTTTTGCAGTGTGTCTTTTGAAATTCCATACAGCAGCGAGTTACAGTAGTCTATTTTCTATGTAACCAGAGAGTTCACAACAGACTTGATAGCATCAGCTGTGATGTACTGCCAAATGTGGCCTATTTGCCGAAGTTGTGCATAACTAGCTCTGCAAAGAAAGTTAACCTGCAGTGTCATGACCATGTTTGAATCCATTTTAGCACCGAGATTTTTCACACAGATTGATGGTTTAATGTGAGAGGGTCCTACTTTCACGCAGACATCTTCGGGTATTTTTGTGTGATTAGTGTGAAACAAAATAACGTCAGTTTTGTCAGTATTGAGCGTCAGCATGTTCTGTTGCATTCAAGAGACTATGTCGTTCAGACAGATCTCAATTCGAGATAGGGCTTCATGTCGGTAGGAAATTTTTTTTTGGCTTAAACGACAAGTATAGTTGTGAGTCATCGGTATAAAAGTGATGATTCAGTCCATGGCTTTTGCAGATTGAACCGACGGGTTTTGCGTACATGATGTAGTTTTTCGGTCCTAGGACAGATCCTTGTGGTACACTGTATTTCATGTGGACTGTAGTAGACAATTCGTCATTTACTGAGACTGTTTGGTAGTGGTCATTCAGATGAGAAGTCATCCACTTAGTGGTTTGCCAATGATCCCGAAGTCATTTTCCAAGCGTTTTAGTAACGTTTCATAGACGATTGTATCAAACGCAACTGATAAGTCAAGCATTACCAAAATTGTGATTTCGTTTTGGTCAAGGGATTGAAGAATGTCATTCTGAACTTTGAGAAATGCAGTTTCTGTCGAGTGATGCTTTCTGTATGCAGACTGGTGCTGTTCATGTAGGTTCTTTGAAGTCAGGTGGCACTCAATGCGTTTATCTACTACTTTTTCCAGTACTTTTGAGACAAAGGGTAGGTTTGATACAGGCCTATGCTTCTTTAGTTCATTGGAATCAAGGTCTGTTTTTATTTTTTTCAAAAGAGGTCTAACGTGAGACTTTTTGAATTCTTTTGGAACATACGCGGTTTCCAGTGATTTGTTGACAAATTTTGTCAAAGCTGGAAGGAGCTCGTCAATGCATGCCTTTAAAAGCCAAGCTGGTATTGGGTCAAATTCACACGACTTACATGTAGATGCCTGAATAATATTCAATATTTAGACGGGTTCAAGGTTAACCACTAGAACAAACTGGATAGAAGCTTATGCCAGGATGCTACTGTCAACGTTTGGTGCAATTCTGACACATAGTTTCAGAGCAGAAGATGTTTAAGTAACAATGTTGACGCAGGACAAAGGACGCAAGAAAAAGGACACAGGACGATGTACGACGGATGCCTGTCAATCCACCTATACTAATACCTCACCCTGAACAAAGTTCAGGTGAGCTTAAAATGTATGTCAGATTCCAAAATGTTCTAACGGGCTTTCAGCAGGCTTTGGAAAACAGCTACCATGTATACTTCCCTAATCTTGTCGGGGAGTTCCAAAGCTCCGATTGCCATACATCACGGTTTTAGTCCTTGGTACAAGCAGTGACAGCTTGTGATGTTAGGCTTCTAACAGGTTTATACACTTCTACAATATCGCTTATATAGGCAAGGGACAGATCGTGTAGAGTCGTAAAAGTGGTGGTCAGAACCTTGTCAAGTACACTGTATTTCATCCGTGATCCTACTGAAAAAAACGAGCAGTAGTGTTGTTGACATGTTACAAATTGTCAAGTGTTCTGTTTGTAACAATATTTAAAAGGCTATATAGCAATTTATCAGTGAGATAACCACCAGGCAATTGACAGGGTTTTTTTGTGACATCACTGGTAAAATACCGTCAGATGTGACCTATTCTGCCTAGCTCTGCATATCTAGCCCGGCAAACATGGTTGACTTGCTATTTCATATCCATGCATGGTATCTTTCGCAAGATTGTTTTGATTTTACAGTTATTTCAAGCTACATACAGCTTCATTTACATATATCGCTAATTTGTGATTTTTACTGAGACATGTCTATGTTTTACTAACAACAAAACGTAATATTACAGTAAAAACTAGCCTGAAGTTACCAGTATTGGTGGGGATAAGGATTCATCTCCTATGCATTTGTCTGAACTTGGGTTAAATATATCAAAATGAACTTATTTTGATACATTATGTACTTGTGCATCCTAAAGAGATCCAAATTTTTTAAAACTAGCTTTCAGTTTAAAATCAGAGCCATTTTAATAACATGACCCCTATAAGCGGTATGTCTAAATGCCGACACCTGAATCAGTGTACTCGTAGGTCATATGATTAAGTGATATTAAAATGGAAAAGTATGTCCAAAACATTAAAGTTATCATAAAAGCAATACTTTCTTATCATGAAAATGAATATATTTGCTGGGATTTGTAATATTTGTATCAAGTAAGGTTAACAATAGCAATGGCAGTGAAAACCACCATGCAGTCTAGCCTCCATTTGCAAGCAGCAGTATAAGAGGTGGATGATGGTGACATCCTTTATGGTTACATTCTCCAAATTGAGTGAATACAAATGAGATGCAACTATTTAACTGCAACCTTTCCATTTCTGGCAGAAAAAACAAGATTTATTTACATTCACATGTGAAACAAATGGAGGTAAAACAGTACTTTTTACAACAAAAATATATAAGAAGATGAAATTTTGGGAATACCCTGTATGCTAATTCTGGGTAATGCATATTATTTTACCATATATTTATAATGTCGGCAGATCTTGAAACTACATCATACAAAATATTGTTTCAAATGGTTAAAAAGTGTGGGAAGTGGAGATTTTGTAACAGTGGAAAAAAGTAATAAGAAATTCATGAAAATTTACACATGGGTATTTTAAATCATCATTACTTTTTATTTAAAATCACATTTTGCAAAGTTTGACAGCTGTGATGTAGTTAATAAGTTTACACAACTACTGCAAAAACTTATTATGTCATACGACTTCCTGTTCATACAAGGAGCATGCTTAAACAAAATACACCGATTCTGGTGCCCCACTGATTCAGGTAACTGTACGATAATATAAAAACATATATAGTAGCAAGTGTAGTTAACATTCTTTTCTGAAAATTATACTTATTGCTGACCATAATTGCACTGACGTCAACCAGGTCTGCCAAATGATTATTTTTTTTTTACTTGACAGCAAACATTTCTCTTATTTCCCATTGCAACGGCATCACTGTACCTGGAGTGATAATATATCCAATATGTTCGCTTCAAGCTTCAGATTTATTTAATTCCAAATTTAGGGAAAAAAAGGTGTTTTAATCCACGTTTTAGCTCATCCATGTTTTACCTCTACATATAAACGCAATATCAGAAATATCAAAGTCCATAAATAAGAAAAGAAAGTTTAATAACTGGATAGTTTCTAGTCATTTCAGCACACAATACATGTGTTGTGTTTCATTCAGAAAACATAAACATGTTTTATTGTTGTTGTTTTTTTTTTTTCATTCTATTTTATATTCATTCCCTTTTTTCATTTTTTTTTAGAATTTCAACAATACTTTCCTATGTCTAAAGAACTGAAGTTTTGTTCAACATTTTAGCAGTGAAATCATTCTTAAAAAATATATATACATGTATATAATATTAAAAAATACCAAAATATACCAGTGCACTTTAACCTCATATACACATATTTCCTGTGATAATTTTATATGTGAAAAATATCACAAACGTATGTAAATTTGATCAACATGTCATAATACTCAAGTAATCTATATGATCGTCATTGTACAATCTTTCCTGTTTCACCAAAAAAGTTGTTAATAATCAACACACAGTGCATGCGTCATTTTTAAAGACGAACTTGGACTTATAACGCAAAGTTCCGGTCGATGCAGTAAGTGAACAAAAGCACACCGTCTATAACTTAAATGTTGGCGCAGCTGCAAGTTTATGGACTTCATTATCCATAACGGTTGTAGGTATTGCGTAAAGATACAGATAAAATGGTTAGTGTCAGGTACAAGACCGAGAGATTATAGTCCTGATAGATTTTGTCCTGTCTGGCTTCTCACGACAGGAACACAGTGAGCGCTCCTACCTAAATGAACTTTTTAGGAGGTTTCGATGCAACGCATTCCCTTACAAAAAATCGAGTTTAACAAACGTCACACGTGAGACATAATAACGCAAAAGAGTTATGCATACACATGAAATAGTTCGAAAGTTTATCGCTCATATTTTTATTCAGATATCTTATTTCTTAAATATTTTGGTGCAAAACATGAAAAAATGTGCAGAATTTAACAATTACGTTGTATACTAAAAGATAATGATTAAGAAAATTAGATAAATCAAGCGGTATCATCAAGAAAAAATGGCTTATTTGATATAGTTGTTTATATATACTTTTTAAGGTAGTTCTGCACGTTTGGATCGAACTTTTTTCTACAATGTAGAATTTGATTAAACTCTGATTTTTCGAAACTTCAGAATATACATAGAAAATTCCGCAAATAAAAATAATAGGGTCGTGTGCTTGATTTTTTGCTCGACCGATTTGAAAAATTTGGACATCATGCAATATTTCACAATGGGAGTCTATGGGAAAATCATAACTTTCATAACATTTTCGCGAATAGAATTTTTTCCACAATGTAGATTTTGATGAAACTTCTCACATTTGTAAATAAACACATGGTCTATAATTTGGTGAAATAAAATGTATATGTCCGTGTGCTTATGTTTGAGATATTTAACCATGATTAAAGTGAACCGGACATTTCACGCTAATTTTAAGACATTATTTTGAAATCTTTAACGTGTCATATGTTTTCACATCATATTTTGACTTTAGAAATAAAGTAACATTACCATTTAAATAAATTAACTCAAAGATTGTCATTAATTCATAAAACGATTTTCATTTCCGTACGCCGAATCTAGGCTTTATTCTACGTTTTCCGGATAAATGACGTTACGCCATCACTTCCGGTTTATCAAACGTGCAGAACTACCTTAATGAAAATGTTAATTTCTAGGCAGTGTATTGTAGTTAATGTATGATCATGTCTTAAACTTTGGTTGTCGTTTTGGCATACAACCTCGTGGCTTTTCAAGTTATACTCGTACATGTTGTACTTTTTACATTTTAAGTCTCTTTGCTTGATTTTTTTAATCTACATAATACTAGGACTTGTAAGTATTGTGATATTAGATTTAAAAAAAACAAAACTTTTCCTATATTCACCCTTGTGTCGCATATTTTTAACAATGTATTTTTCATCGAATTCTAAATTTAAATAAAAGCAGTCCCGATTTCTGGAAAAGGTTTCCTGGTTTATGAAAAATACAGTATTCCGTTCAGCAAACATCAAGTCACAGTTAGAGAAATAACACCATCGTCATGATAATCCATAGAGCGGACAAGTAGCTGCCAAACAGTAACAAAATAATATCAGAAATGACGAACAGACAAAGCACGCGCCATCACATAGTACGTTCATTTTTTTTTTCAAAAAGGGCGTATAAAAAGAGAGAGTGGTTTAGAGCTGACCTTGCCTAGGATTGCTTTAAACAAAGCGAAAAAGTAAAAACGTATTCAAAATCGTAACACAGGAAAATGTATATCAAATCATAAGAAGATCAGTTTGCAGGTTACAGGATTGTTACTTAACATAGACTTGAAAGTCGCATACTTGATGTTACATCTCATAAAGCAAGTTGTGATTTTACTAGGAATAAGGCCTATGCTTGAGCACAAGTTATTTGAAAAGAGATGGATTCTATTTCTTGTTGCACTTGAAATACAATGGTTGGGAAAAGTGTTTTCAGATAGACAATAGTGACAAACTTTCTGAAACAGAAACAAAAGAAACAAGTTTAAGATGCGTTTAGAGCAGTATGGTGACTGGGGTGAATGCTCTTCACTGAAAGAGGCTATGGGTACACTTGGAATACCTGGTGTATCTGAGAAGACTTCCTATGAATTAGAAACTGAAATTGGTAAATATTGGAAAGTTGTATTGGAAGAAGAAAAGATGAGAGCAGGTGAATAGGAAAAACAGTTAGCAATAGAAAACGGGGACTATTTTCAGGGTGTGCCACTAGTTCTGTAGTTTGTGACGGAGGTCGGATTAACCGGGCCATAAGCATGCGTGCAATGCTATAGCTGGAGATTGCGCCATGTTTGGATTGCGTACTAAGTAGTTACTGCAAATTGTCATAATTTGATATAAACTTTGCTAAATAAGCAGCCGGTCAGAAACACAGGCCAAAGAAGCTCCAAAACATGAATGTTTCAAGAATCGGGATGAATCTTCATAGTTTATGGAGACTTCCATAATTCATGAAGGATTTTATTGTGTGAACGCACATATGGTGTGTGTTATATGCAAATGGTTACATATAGTGACAGCTCTGTTTATGCAATCCACATGCAAATAATTCTTGTCTTTGGACCATATATCCAGAAAACTGTATGTTCTTACCATGAAACATAGTGTTTTAGGGTCGTTTTGAAAAGTTTGTGTCACAGAAAACGCATTATAAAGGTAAAATAATATAAATAACATTATAAAGGTTTCAGCTGGCGTAAGGTGAGAAAAGACACCCAGTTTGCTGACAGGCAAGTGTAAGGCTATAACGACTTGTGTTCTACTGACTTTTGTAAAAATAAACAGTATCATGATTCAGAAAAGCAAAGCAGTGCGGTATTTTTTGACGTTGACTATGGTGTCATACGATGCCAAAGCGACTACAGGACATATACTGTTCATGAATTGTCCAAACATGAAATGGATGATATCCGGAAATGGGAACAGGAAGTCATGCAATTAATTCAGAAATGTTAAACGACATAAATTAAATTTTGTTCCTAAATCGTCTGTATGAGAAAAACAACAGGCTGATTTGTAACTTTACTAGCAACATAGGTGAGTCTTTGATTAATGTAAGATTTCAATTTAATGAGGAAAAAAGGTATAATAAGTGTTTATAGAGGATCATTCTTTGCTAGATGATATGGGGGAACCATGCAAGCATTATAAGGTCCCCAAATGTGTATCAAACAATAACTGAAAAAAGAGCAGACAGCGTGTTTTAAACACATACCAAGAAAGGGCTAGAAAATTTACTAATGCAAAGAAGAAAGAAACTTTTGGAAAGAAAAAAGGAAAGTCTGATTCTAGTGTCTATATCAGAAAAAGGACACTTGATTTTAGAGAAAATGTTTTACTTGACACTGAAGGTTTTATCAAGAGAAGAGTAAAAAGAATTATTTGATTTGTTTTTAACCAATGAAATATCAAATACTGACAGAAATGAAGTTGAAAGAAAAAACAGAAGACAATGTAGCAACGATATGTGGCACACTGAAAGGAGAAAACGACTGACAAGTAGAGACTTTTGAAAAGTTGTATGCAGATCAGTAAACAATGATAATCCAAATACTGTGAAAAAATGTTGTAAAAATGTTTAAAGGTACTTTTTACATTTTAGAAGGACAAGATGAAGAACTAAATGCTAGAACTGAATATAGGAATATTTAAAATAATAAAAAAATAACAGCCTGTAGTTAAAACTATAAAAGTTCCTGGACGCATAATTTATAGCAAACATTCTTATTTAGCTTCACCAAGCGGTAGGACTGTTAAAAACAGGATGGATGCAAGGTTTAATTGAAGTTAAAACTTTAAACACAAGTAAGAACAAAACATTGTGTTTAATGGAAGACAATGGAAACATTTTTGAAAAGTAAAAAATATTACTACTTATTCCAGGGACAGCTTAACATTACTGGATATGAATGCTGTGATCTTATTATATGAAGACTTAGTCCACACAATACTTTTAGAGGATAATATTTTATTGGGAAATGTGTTGGTACCCAAATTAAAGAATTTTTATAGGTCTCACTTATTACTAAAGTTAGCAGCACCTAGACATAGAACCATTTTAGAAATTCCCAAACCATCTTTACCATGGGTATTTTTATTCCACAAATTTAGTTACGGGAATATTATTGTATGATTTCTAGCCATTTAGTTAACATGAAGTATATGAAATAGACATTATGAACCTTAAATTATATAACAACTCAACTTACAAATATTTATGGTATCATTCAAATTGTTACACAACAGAATAATAATTAATCAGTTAGATACTTTTTCAGTAATTTAAAACAAATATGACTAAAGTTAACTGTTATCTTTGAAAAATTTGGTTATATACATATGATGTCATCATAATTATATGCCATCATCATATTTCTATAATGCAACCACTTTATTTTCATCACAGCATACAGTCACTCTTTTACATGAAGAGAAGAAAAGAACACCACCAGTTCCTTGGCCACCGTTGATACCAAAGTGTTCTCCTGTTACTGAATTCAAAGAGATCGCAATTCAATTTTTAAGTCGATTAAACATTTTTTTAAATAAAATTATAAACAAGGTAGTTGGTTAGTTTGAAAAAAAAGAGGAAATTGCTTGAACCTAAAATCAATGAAATATTGCAACTTCTTTATATTCCATTCCAAAAACCAGAGATTGCATCAAAACAGTCTAATTATTGATGCAAAGTAATAAATTTAAAATTGATAGATTGACAAATAAAAATATGGTCAAATTTGTCACCAGTGCATCAGAGAAAGCTTAATATTTTTTAACCTTTAAATTTACTGTCAATGAGCAATGTTCAGTACCACATAACGCATTTTTTTATATAAAATTCCCATTCCAGGGTATACTTTCTTATACATGTTATATAATTTAATGGCGAAATGCCTTGAAAGAGAACTATGGCTAAAATATCCAACATGCAAAGCAATTTTATTTATTGACAATAAAATGGGTACATCAATATCATGAAGAAAAAAGATGAAACCTATCATGGTTATTAAGGCGTAGACAGTATTTTCTGGTGTTTGTTGCAGAATCAAATGCAAAAGAATTTGTTGCACTTGGGATAAAATCTTCTTTCTCTAATGTGAGAAACCTAAGTTACTTTCTTTACTTGGTTAAAGAAAAATGTAGAAGTAAACTGTGTTGCACTTGTGACAGAAACACCTGCTTTTTCATTATGTTTATAGTGTTTTCTTTGGTACTACTGGGAGAAAATTATCAAAGTCTAGTTTTCGTGATGGAGATTTCGGCCGACTATCGGTAATGCTTCCTCTTATTACAAAACAAAGGGCTTGCAACAGCTGTAGAAAAAAGTAAATGTTGCATCCTCTTCGTAAAATTTACCCAATATATTTACTAGAGGAACTCAAAAAAATTATCAAAGCTATAAAATAATCATATTACAAATTTACATTTTTTATCGACTACATTGTAGCGATGTACCTTTTCACTTTATGGCATGCTTCATTTTGTATGTACCGAGTTCAAAAGGAAATGCAGAGATATTTTATTACAATGACAATACCATTCCTAAGAGAAAATCATCTAAATTGTGTCCATGAATATTTCGTTATAGTACAGTATTACCCTGAATTAACTTTGTAAGTATGCAACACATTATTATTTTTTGGAATGTTTTACCTTTTCTATCCTTCCACACGTAAGGCCATTGGAAAAGACTTCCAGTGACATATTGAAATTTAAAATCTAATTCATGATAAATGTTTTCCTTACAAAAAGATCCATGTGAAACAAACTTTTAATCAAATATAGTACAATGTATGTAGCGTTCGTTAACCATTAATTTCATAACTTTGATAATTTCATTTTTGTATAAACAATATGTCTTCTATACTTGAATTTTTGTTTTATTTTTGTACTTTTAGCGTCATTTCTTTTTTTTTTTTGCTAAATGTAAATAAGAAATATACACCCCAAAATGATTAACTGTTAAGGTGTTTGGTGGTAAACTGTAAGTCAAAGAGGTAAAACAACTATGCATGCAGTTGCGCTAGGTTGTTGGAGACCACTAGATTTTCTCTGTATCTGAGTATCTGCTTTCTGGTATCGCCATGACTTATTTAAACCTCAGACACTTTCGATGGTTACAGAGAACTTCCATTAACTTACTCAGTACAAAAAAATAATAAATAAAAATAAAAATAAATAAATAAATAAAAAAAATATAATGTATTCTTATATTCTTATCTACAAAACCACGCAGTAAATTAATGGCGATTTTGGGGTTGCATCAATACAGAAAATAGAATCACAAGAAAATAATTAATGGAATGATTCTACAGTACAGTCTTGTTCAGTTTACTGAACAGGCAAAGGACATTAAAGTTTCTGGGAAGAAGCATCATTCATCAATGGAAGTTAGAGGATGGTAATTTAAAATTTTTTGTTTCCGGTAAAATGCTAAAAAGTAGGGTAGGTAGGTCGATATTTTTTTTTTTTGATTCTTTTATTAAGGGCGACTTTTCGGAAATTATTTTTGTGTCAAAAAATGAATACAAATGAGGGGGTTGTGCATGCAGAGCATCAGTAAGTTAATTTCTAACATCACTGACAAGATTTAAAGCATAAAAAGTACGGTTTTGCAACTTTTTGTTAAAAAGTTATAAAAATATCTTCAATGTGATAAAAACATTTAGGGTCATGCCACAAATTTAGGGTAGGTCGGGATACCGGAAACAAACAATTGCCTTTTTTACGCCTAATCAAAATTCAGTACATCAGGTGCTTTACGACGGGGAAGATGAACCTCATGATGTAGAAGACTTGATGGATGATTACAATCAAGGCTTATTGACATTTTCTGATTTGTAAAAGTGACATTCCAGCTGATGCTGTCTGGATTCATTTACATTAAAAACATAAGTGTAACAATGTATTCTAATGCTTTCTCATTGGAAAGCATTTAAAGTGTCCTGCTTTACAGATAAACATATTTCAACACCAGTTAAATTTTAAATCCAACAGGAGGTCCTAATTGTTGTAGTTGTATATGGATATTACTTTATAAAAAAATAATGGTTTGCTACAGAAATGTTTAAAGTTTTGACACCCTGAATTTCATACAAGTATCTCATTTTAACTGTGATTGTGAGTAAATAAAATCTGTAAAAAGATCCTATGGGAGAAAAGAAGGCAACCATGCAGAATAATAGCAGATTCGGTTTGATTAGCCTGTTCATGAGAGGTAATGAAATGTCCCCTAGCCCCGGCTTATGCCGGATTATTTAATAGAATCGCTCTCTTCCGGTAAATCTACTATTTTTAAACTTCTAAATTTACTCCGCTAGACAAAGTATACATAAAATGAGCAGGAAGGAAATCATACGCATCCATGTACTGGTAAAAATAGTATAAAATCAAACTTTACTATATATTTTCCTTTCTGGCATCACTGAAAGAGGTTGGCCTCGATTTAAATTTACTGTCTATCAAATACCACAACATGAAACTGTCGCTTTTAAGTTCCGTTTGTCCTGTGTTGGCTAACCTTGCTTTTACCTTGACCAATGTTAAATAGCCGGTTTGATACAGGTGAGAACATTTAACGAGATATTTGCCATCTATTCAACTCCACACTTTGTTGTTATCTTTGACAAATATTGATATGCTTTAGTGGAAACTGGAAAAACATGACATGATCATAAACTGTCAATAAATCGCTATACCGATAAGAAATTGGCAGAAAATTCATTGAGTCTTGACAGGTCCCTAAGACAATTAAACCATCAAAATTACATAATGAGTGCATCCATGTGTCAATGAGAGTTGTAATGACCGCAGTTGATATAAATTGCTTGAACCTATGTGCATTTCAGTAAGTCCGTGTGCTCATGTTATCGATGCTTGAGCGAGCGGCGTTTCCTTGTATATAATGATATAAATATGTTTAATGAAAACGTATTTCCACAACATTGTTTTATCTTCCAAATGACCCTACGTGCGTAACGGTCAAGACTCAGATTCACTTATTGCGCTTTCATTTGAATTGCCCTTAGTGCCACACAGTCAACATCTAGAGACACTCACTGTATTATCGTTTGAAAGCCCCTTAGAGCACAAATGCATCATCCAGAGGCTCTCACTGTGGTTTCGTTGGAATGGTCCTTAGTGCAACATAGTAAACATCCAGAGGCATTCACTGTGTTATCGTTTGGATGAGACTTTGGGCCATACAGCCACCATCCAGAGGCATTCACTGTGTTATCGTTTAAATGAGACTTAGTGCTACACAGTCAACATCCAGAGGCACTCATTGTGTTATCGTTTGAATGGTCCTTAGTGCAACACAGTCAACATCAGAAGCATTCACTGGGTAATCGTTTGAAAGACCCTTAGTGCCACGCAGCCAACATCCAGAGGTACTCATTGTATCATCGCGTGGTAAATTGAAGAGGCATTCATTGTGTTATCGTTTGAATTGCCCTTAGTGTAACACATTCAGCATCCAGAGGCATTCACCGTGTTATCGTCTGAAAGACCCCTAGTGTCACACAGTCAACATCCAGACGAACTCATTATCGTTTAAGTGGTCCTTAGAGCAAACACAGTCAACATCCAAAGGCATTCACTGTGTTATCGTTTGACTGAGACTTAGTGTCACACAGCCAACATCCAGAGGTACTCATTGTGTTATCGTTTGAACGGCACTTAGTACCACAATGTCAGCATCCAGTGTCACTCATTGTGTTACAGTTTACATGGCCATTAATGCTGCACAGCTAACATCCAGAGGCACCCGTAGTGTTATCGTTTGAATAGCCGTTAGTGCCACACAGCCAACATCCAGAGGTACTCATTGTATTATTGTTTAAATGGCCCTTAGTGCCACACAGTAAACATCCAGAGGCACCCATTATGTTATCGTTTAAATAGCCCTTAGTGCCAAACAGCCAACATCCAGAGACACTCATTGTATTAACGTTTGAATGGCCCTTAATGCCACATAGCTAACATCTAGAGGCACTTATTGTGTTAGCGTTTTATTTCCCCTTAGTTCCAAACAGCCAACATCCAGAGGACTCATTTTGTTATCGTGTGGCAACAGCCAGAGACACCCATTGTGTTATCGTTTGAATATCCCTAACTGCCACACAGTCAACATCCAGAGGTACTTATTGTGTCATCGTTTGAATGGCCCTTAGTGCAACACGGTTAACATCCAGAGGTAATCTTTATGTTATCGTTTGAATAGCCTTTATTTCCACACAGTCAATATCCAGAGGTACTCATTGCATTATCGTGTGGCAACATCCAGAGACACTCATTGCATCATCACTTGAATGACCTTTAGTGCCAAACAGCCAACATCAAGAGGCACTCATTGTGTTATCCTTTGAATGGGCCTAAGTGCCACACAGTCAATATCCAGAGGCATTCACTGTGTTATCGGTTGAATGAGACTTAGTGCCACACAGCTAACATCTAATGACACTCATTGTGTTACCGTGTGAACGGCACTTAGTGCTTTACCGTCAACATCCAGAGGTACTCATTGTGTTGCCGTTTAAATGGCCCTTAATTCTGCACAGCCAACATCCAGAGGCACTCATAGTGTTATCACTTGAATGGCCCTTAGTGCCTCACAGTCAACATCCAGGGGCACTCATTGTGTTATCGTTTGAAGAGTCAGCTACACAGCTTACATCTTGACGCACTCCTTATGTTATCGTTTGAATGGCCAAACAGCAAACATCCAGAGCTCTCATTGTGTTATAGATTGATTAGATGTTACTGCCAAACAGCCAGCATCCAGAGCCACTCCTTGTGTTACCGTTTGATTGACCGTTAGTAACACAGAGTCAACATCCAGAGACACTCATTGTGTTATCATTTGAATTGTCCTTAGTGCCAAACAGTAAACATCCAGAAGCACTCATTGTGTTATCGTTTGAATGGCCCTTAGTGCCACACAGCCAATATCCAGAGGCACTCCTAGACAAGGAGTGTTATCGCTTGAATGTCCCTTAGTGCCACACAGCCAACATCCAGAGGCACTAATTATATTAACGTTTGAATGGCCCTTAGTGCCACATAGCTAACACCCAGAGGCACTCATTGTGTTATCGTTTTATTTCCATTTAGTTCCTCTCAACCAATATCCAGAGGCACGTATAATTATGTCTCCCCCCTATGGGGGAGACATATTGTTTTTGCCCTGTCCGTCGGGTTGTAGGGCTGCTGGAGAAGACGACCCCTATTGTTTTTGGGGTCACTCCGTCAAAAGTCAAGGTCACAGGGGCCTGAACATTGAAAACCATTTCCGATCAATAACTAGAGAACCAGTTGACCCAGAATGTTGAAACTTCATAGGATGATTGGTGATGAAGAGTAGATGACCCCTATTGATTTGGGGTCACTCCGTCAAAGGTCAAGGTCACAGGGGCCTGAACATTGAAAACAATTTCCGATCAATAACTAGAGAACCACTTGACCTAGAAGCTTGAAACTTCATAGGATGATTGGTCATGTAGAGTAAATAACCCCTATTGTTTTTGGGGTCACTCCGTCAAAGGTCAAGGTCACAGGGGCATGAACATTGATAACCATTGCCGATCAATAACTTCAGAACCTCTTGATCCAGAATGTTGAAACTTCATAGGATGATTGTTCATGCAGAATCAATGACCTCTATTGTTTTTGGGGTCACTCCGTTAAAGGTCAAGGTCACAGGGGCCTGGACATTGAAAACCATTTCCGATCAATAACTAGAGAACCACTTGACCCAGAATGTTGAAACTTTATTGTTTTTGGGGTCACTCCGTCAAAGGTCAAGGTCACAGGGGCCTGAACATTGAAAACCATTTCCGATCAATAACTAGAGAACCACTTGACCCAGAAGCTTGAAACTTCACAGGATGATTGGTCATGAAGAGTAGATGACCCCTATTGATTTTGCGGTCACTCCGTCAAGGGTCAAGGTCACAGGGGCCTGGACATTGAAAACCATTTCCGATCAATAACTAGAGAACCACTTGACCCAGAATGTTGAAACTTTATTGTTTTTGGGGTCACTCCGTCAAAGGTCAAGGTCACAGGGGCCTGAACATTGAAAAATATTTCCGATCAATAACTAGAGAACCACTTGACCCAGAGTGTTGAAACTTCACAGGATGATTAGTCATGAAGAGTAAATGACACCTATTGTTTTTCTGGGGTCACTCCGTCAAAGGTCAAGGTCAAAGGGGCCTGAATATTGAAAACTATTGCCGATCAATAACTTCAGAACCACTTGACCCAAAATGTTGAAACTTCATAGGATGACTGGTCATGTAGAGTAAATAACCCCTATTATTTTTGGGGTCACTCTGTCAAAGGTCAAGGTCACAGGGGCATGAACATTGATAACCATTGCCGATCAATAACTTCAGAACCTCTTAATCCAGAATGTTGAAACTTCATAGGATGATTGAACATGCAGAGTAGATGATCCCTGTCGATTTTGGGGTCAGTCTGTTAAAGATCAAGGTCACAGGAGCCTGAACATGGATCATAACAATTTCCGATCAATAACTTGAGAACCACTTGACCCAGAATGTTGAAACGTCATAGGATGATTGAACATGCAGAGTAGATGATCCCTATTGATTTTGGAGTCAGTCTATTAAAGGTCAAGGTCACAGGGACCTGGTCATGTACGTCACGTACGTCACACTTCATTTCCGAGCAATTTGACCTAGAACCTTCAAACTTCAAAGGGTTGTAGTGCTGCTGGAGTAGACGAACCCTGTTGTTTTTGGGGTCACTCCGTCAAAGGTCAAGGTCACAGGGGCCTGAATATTGAAAACCATTTCCGATCAATAACTAGAGAACCACTTGACCCAGAATGTTGAAACTTCATAGGATGATTGGTCATGAAGAGTAGATGACCCCTATTGATTTTGGGGTCACTCCGTCAAGGGTCAAGGTCACAGGGGCCTGGACATTGAAAACCATTTCCGATCAATAACTAGAGAACCACTTGACCCAGAATGTTGAAACTTTATTGTTTTTGGGGTCACTCCGTCAAAGGTCAAGGTCACAGGGGCCTGAACATTGAAAACCATTTCCGATCAATAACAAGAGAACCACTTGACCCAGAGTGTTGAAACTTCACAGGATGATTGGTCATGAAGAGTAAATGACACCTATTGTTTTTGGGGTCACTCCGTCAAAGGTCAAGGTCAAAGGGGCCTGAATATTGAAAACCATTTCCGATCAATAACTAGAGAACCACTTGACCCAAAATGTTGAAACTTCATAGGATGACTGGTCATGTAGAGTAAATAACCCCTATTGTTTTTGGGGTCACTCCGTCAAAGGTCAAGGTCACAGGGGCATGAACATTGATAACCATTGCCGATCAATAACTTCAGAACCTCTTGATCCAGAATGTTGAAACTTCATAGGATGATTGTTCATGCAGAATAAATGACCTCTATTGTTTTTGGGGTCACTCCGTTAAAGGTCAAGGTCACAGGGGCCTGAACATTGATAACCATTGCCGATCAATAACTTCAGAACCTCTTAATCCAGAATGTTGAAACTTCATAGGATGATTGAACATGCAGAGTAGATGACCCCTATCGATTTTGGGGTCACTCTGTTAAAGGTCAAGGTCACAGGAGCCTGAACATGGAAAACAATTTCCGATCAATAACTTGAGAACCACTTGACCCAGAATGTTGAAACGTCATAGGATGATTGAACATGCAGAGTAGATGATCCCTATTGATTTTGGAGTCAGTCTATTAAAGGTCAAGGTCACAGGGGCCTGGTCATGTACGTCAGGTACGTCACACTTCATTTCCGAGCAATTTGACCTAGAACCTTCAAACTTCAAAGGGTTGTAGGGCTGCTGGAGTAGACGAACCCTGTTGTTTTTGGGGTCACTCCGTCAAATGTCAAGGTCAAAGGGGCCTGAACATTGAAAACCATTTCCGATCAATAACTAGAGAACCACTTGACCCAGAATGTTGAAGCTTCATGAGATGATTGGTCATGAAGAGTAGATGACCCCTATTGTTTCTGGGGTCACTCCGTCAAGGGTCAAGGTCACAGGGGCCTGGACATTGAAAACCATTTCCGATCAATAACTAGAGAACAACTTGACCCAGAATGTTGAAACTTCATAGGATGATTGCTCATGAAGAGTAGATGACCCGTATTGATTTTGGGGTCACTCCGTCAAAGGTCAAGGTCACAGAGGCCTGAACATTGAAAACCATTTCCAATCAATAACTAGAGAACCACTTGACCCAGAATACTGAAACTTTATAGGATGACTGGACATGAAGAGTAAATGATTCCTGTTGAATTTGGGGTCACTCCGTCAAAGGTCAAGGTCACAGGGGCCTGAACATTGAAAACCATTTCCAATCAATAACTAGAGAACCACTTGACCCAGAATGTTGAAACTTCATAGGATGATTGGTCATGAAGAATACATGATCCCTATTGATTTTGGGGTCACTCCGTCAAGGGTCAAGGTCACAGGGGCCTGGACATTGAAAACCATTTCCGATCAATAACTAGAGAACCACTTGACCCAGAATGTTGAAACTTTATTGTTTTTGGGGTCACTCCGTCAAAGGTCAAGGTCACAGGGGCCTGAACATTGATAACCATTTCCGATCAATAACAAGAGAACCACTTGATCCAGAGTGTTGAAACTACACAGGATGATTAGTCATGAAGAGTAAATGACCCCTGTTGTTTTTGGGGTCACTCCGTCAAAGGTCAAGGTCAAAGGGGCCTGAATATTGAAAACCATTTCCGATCAATAACTAGAGAACCACTTGACCCAAAATGTTGAAACTTCATAGCATGACTGGTCATGTATTACAAATAACCCCTATTGTTTTTGGGATCACTCCGTCAAAGGTCAAGGTCACAGGGGCATGAACATTGATAACCATTGCCGATCAATAACTTCAGAACCTCTTGATCCAGAATGTTGAACTCATAGGATGATTGTTCATGCAGAATAAATGACCTCTATTGTTTTTGGGGTCACTCCGTTAAAGGTCAAGGTCACAGGGGCCTGAACATTGATAACAATAGCCGATCAATAACTTCAGAACCTCTTATCCAGAATGTTGAAACTTCATAGGATGATTGAACATGCAGAGTAGATGACCCTATCGTTTTGGGGTCACTCTGTTAAAGGTCAAGGTCACAGGAGCCTGAACAGGAAAACAATTTCCGATCAATAACTGAGAACCACTTGACCAGAATGTTGAGTCGTCTAGGATATTGAACATGCAGAGTAGATATCCTATTGATTTTGGAGTCAGTCTATTCAAGGTCAAGGTCACAGGGGCCTGTCATGTACGTCACGTACGTCACACTTCATTTCCGAGCAATTTGACCTAGAACCTTCAAACTTCAAAGGTTGTAGGGCTCTGGAGTAGACGAACCGTGTTGTTTTTGGGGTCACTCCGTCAAATGTCAAGGTCAAAGGGGCCTGAACATTGAAAACCATTTCCGATCAATAACTAGAGAACCACTTGACCCAGAATGTTGAAGCTTCATGAGATGATTGGTCATGAAGAGTAGATGACCCCTATTGTTTCTGAGGTCACTCCGTCAAGGGTCAAGGTCACAGGGGCCTGGACATTGAAAACCATTTCCGATCAATAACTAAGAACCACTTGACCCGAATGTTGAAACTTCATAGGATGATTGTTCATGCAGAATAAATGACTCTATGTTTTTAAAAAAAAAAAAAAAAAAAAAAAAAATGTTGAAACTCATAGGATGATTGAACATGCAGAGTAGATACCCCTATCGATTTTGGGGTCACTCGTTAAAGGTCAAGTCACAGGGCCTGAACATGAAAACAATTTCCGATCAATAACTTGAGAACCACTTGACCCAGAATGTTGAAACTTCATAGGATGATTGACATGCAGAGTAATGACCCTATTGTTTTGGGTCACTCCGTCAAAGGTCAAGGTCACAGGGCCTGACTAAAACTCATTTCCGATCTTACAAACTGGAAACTTCCAAGGTTGATAAGGCATGCTGAGTAAATGACACCTATTTGGTCACTTGTAATGCAAGGTCACAGGCCTACATGAACAGTTCCGATCAATATGGACCCTGACAATTGAAACCATATTGATTAACATAGAGAACATGACCCAATTGAATTCTGGGTCACTGTCATAGGTCAAGGTCAAAGCCCCATTGTTGGGTCACTCCGTCAAGTCAATCCGGCAAATTACCTTGATCAAACTCAAACGTCCAATGTGAAACTCAAGATATTGTCATGCAGATAAGACCTATTGTTTTGGGTCACCGTAAAGGCAAGTCACAGGGCCTGAACATTGAACCATTCCATCAAACTTAGACCTTGACCGAATGTGAAACTTATAGATGTTGACATGGGTAATGACCCATGTTGGTCACTCGTAGCAAGTCACAGGCCTGAACATTGAACCATTCCATCAACTAGAGACCACTGACAATGTGAAACTTCATAGGTGGTCATGAAGAGATACCTATTGTTGGGTCACTCCGTCAAGGTCAAGTCACAGGCCTGACATTGAAAACCATTCCGATCAATAACAGAACCACTTGACCCAGAATTTGAAACTTTATTGTTTTGGTCACTCCGTCAAGTCAGGTCACAGGGCCGACATGAAACCATTCCGATCAATAACAAGGAACCACTTGATCCAGATTTGAAACTACAAGAATTAGCATGAAGAAAATGACCTGTGTTTTGGTCACTCCGTCAAGTCAGTCAAGGCTGATATTGAAACCATTTCGATATAACTAGAGAACCACTTGACCCAATTGAAACTTCATGATGACTGTCAGTAGAGTAAATAACCCATTGTTTTGGTCACTCCGTCAAAGTCAAGGTCACAGGGATGAACATTACATGCGATCAATAACTCAACCTCTTGATCCAGAATGTTGAAACTTCATAGATGATGTTCATGCAGAATAAATGACCCTATTGTTTGGTCACTCCGTTAAGCAAGGTCACAGGGCCTGAACATTGATAACAATGCGATCAATACTTCAGAACCTCTTAATCCAGAATGTTGAAACTTCATAGGATGATTGAACATGCAGAGTAGATGACCCCTATCGATTTTGGGTCACTCTGTTAAAGGTCAAGGTCACAGGAGCCTGAACATGAAAACATTCCGATCAATAACTTGAGAACCACTTGACCCAAATGTTGAATCGTCATAGGATGATTGAACATGCAGAGTAGATGATCCCTATTGATTTTGAGTCAGTGTATTAAAGGTCAAGGTCACAGGGCCTGGTCATGTACGTCACGTACGCACACTTCATTTCCGAGCAATTTGACCTAGAACCTTCAAACTTCAAAGTTGTAGGGCTGCTGAGTAGACGACCCTGTTGTTTTTGGAGTCCCCGTCAAAGTCAAGGTCAAAGGGCCTGAACATTGAAAACCATTTCCGATCAATAACTAGAGAACCACTTGACCCAAAGTTGAAGCTTCAGAGAATGATTGTCATGAAGAGTGATGACCCCTATTGTTTCTGGGTCACTCCCGTCAAGGTCAAGTCACAGGGGCCTGACATTGAAAACCATTTCCGATCAATAACTAGAGAACCACTTGACCCAGAATGTTGAAACTTCATAGGATGATTGTTCATGCAGAATAAATGACCTCTATTGTTTTTGGGGTCACTCCGTTAAAGGTCAAGGTCACAGGGGCCTGGACATTGAAAACCATTTCCGATCAATAACTAGAGAACCACTTGACCCAGAAGTTGAAAACTTTATTGTTTTTGGGGTCACTTCCGTCAAAGGTCAAGGTCACAGGGCCTGAACATTGAAAACAATTTCCGATCATAACTAGGGAACACTTGACCCAATGTTGAAACTTCCAGGATGATTGGTCATGAAGAGTAAATGACACCTTTGTTTTTGCGGTCACTCCGTCAAAGGTCAAGGTCAAAGGGGCCTGAATATTGAAAACCATTTCCGATCAATAACTAGAGAACCACTTGACCCAGAATGTTGAAACTTCATAGGATGACTGGTCATGTAGAGTAAATAACCCCTGTTGTTTTTGGGGTCACTCCGTCAAAGGTCAAGGTCACAGGGGCATGAACATTTATAACCATTGCCGATCAATAACTTCAGAACCTCTTGATCCAGAATGTTGAAACTTCATAGGATGATTGTTCATGCAGAATAAATGACCCCTATTGTTTTTGGGGTCACTCCGTCAAAGGACAAGGTCACAGGGGCCTGAACATTGATAACAATTGCCGATCAATAACTTCAGAACCTCTTGATCCAGAATGTTGAAACTTCATAGAATGATTGAACATGCAGAGTAGATGACCCCTATCGATTTTGGGGTCACTCTGTTAAAGGTCAAGGTCACAGGAGCCTGAACATGGAAAACAATTTCCGATCAATAACTTGAGAACCACTTGACCCAGAATGTTGAAACTTCATAGGATGATTGAACATGCAGAGTAGATGATCCCTATTGATTTTGGAGTCAGTCTATTAAAGATCAAGGTCACAGGGGCCTGGTCATGTACGTCACGTTCGTCACACTTCATTTCCGAGCAATTTGACCTATAACCTTCAAACTTCATAGGATTGTAGGGCTGCTGGAGTGGACGAACCCTTTTGTTTTTGGGGTCACTCCGTCAAAGGTCAAGGTCACAGGGGCCTGAACATTGAAAACCATTTCCGATCAATAACTAGAGAACCACTTGACCCAGAAGCTTGAAACTTCATAGGATGATTGGTCATGAAGAGTGGATGACCCCTATTGATTTTGGGGTCACTCCGTCAAGGGTCAAGGTCACAGGGGCCTGGACATTGAAAACCATTTCCGATCAATAACTAGAGAACCACTTGACCCAGAATGTTGAAACTTTATTGTTTTTGGGGTCACTCCGTCAAGGGTCAAGGTCACAGGGGCCTGAACATTGAAAACCATTTCCGATCAATAACTAGAGAACCACTTGACCCAGAGTGTTGAAACTTCACAGGATGATTAGTCATGAAGAGTAAATGACACCTATTGTTTTTGGGGTCACTCCGTCAAAGGTCAAGGTCAAAGGGGCCTGAATATTGAAAACAATTGCCGATCAATAACTTCAGAACCACTTGACCCAAAATGTTGAAACTTCATAGGATGAATGGTCATGTAGAGTAAATAACCCCTATTATTTTTGGGGTCACTCCGTCAAAGGTCAAGGTCACAGGGGCATGAACATTGATAACAATTGCCGATCAATAACTTCAGAACCTCTTAATCCAGAATGTTGAATCTTCATAGGATGATTGAACATGCAGAGTAGATGATCCCTGTCGATTTTGGGGTCAGTCTGTTAAAGGTCAAGGTCACAGGAGCCTGAACATGGATAACAATTTCCAATCAATAACTTGAGAACCACTTGACCCAGAATGTTGAAACGTCATAGGATGATTGAACATGCAGAGTAGATGATCCCTATTGATTTTGGAGTCAGTCTATTAAAGGTCAAGGTCACAGGGACCTGGTCATGTACGTCACGTACGTCACACTTCATTTCCGAGCAATTTGACCTAGAACCTTCAAACTTCATAGGGTTTTAGTGCTGCTGGAGTAGACGAACCCTGTTGTTTTTCGGGTCACTCCGTCAAAGGTCAAGGTCACAGGGGCCTGAACATTGAAAACCATTTCCGATCAATAACTAGAGAACCACTTGACCCAGAATGTTGAAACTTCATAGGATGATTGGTCATGAAGAGTAGATGATCCCTATTGATTTTGGGGTCACTCCGTCAAGGGTCAAGGTGACAGGGGCTTGGACATTGAAAACCATTTCCGATCAATAACTAGAGAACCACTTGACCCAGAATGTTGAAACTTTATTGTTTTTGGGGTCACTCCGTCAAAGGTCAAGGTCACAGGGGCCTGAACATTGAAAACCATTTCCGATCAATAACAAGAGAACGGCTTGACCCAGAGTGTTGAAACTTCACAGGATGATTGGTCATGAAGAGTAAATGACACCTATTGTTTTTGGGGTCACTCCGTCAAAGGTCAAGGTCAAAGGGGCCTGAATATTGAAAACCATTTCCGATCAATAACTAGAGAATCACTTGACCCAAAATGTTGAAACTTCATAGGATGAATGGTCATGTAGAGTAAATAATCCCTATTTTTTGGGGGGTCACTCCGTCAAAGGTCAAGGTCACAGGGGCATGAACATTGATAACCATTGCCGATCAATAACTTCAGAACCTCTTGATCCAGAATATTGAAACTTCATAGGATGATTGTTCATGCAGAATAAATGACATCTGTTGTTTTTGGGGTCACTCCGTTAAAGGTCAAGGTCACAGAGTCCTAAACATTGATAACCATTGCCGATCAATAACTTCAGAACCTCTTGATCCAGAATGTTGAAACTTCATAGGATGATTGAACATGCAGAGTAGATGACCCCTATCGATTTTGGGGTCACTCTGTTAAAGGTCAAGGTCACAGGAGCCTGAACATGGAAAACAATTTCCGATCAATAACTTGAGAACCACTTGACCCAGAATGTTGGAACGTCATAGGATGATTGAACATGCAGAGTAGATGATCCCAATTGATTTTGGGGTCAGTCTGTTAAAGGTCAAGTTCACAGGGGCCTGGTCATGTAAAATCATTTCTTGAGAATAACTTGAGAACCACCTGACCTAGAATGTTGAAACTTAATAGGATGATTGGACATGCAGAGTAGATGACCCCTTTGTATTTTGAGGTCACTTGATCAAAGGTCAAGGTCACAGGAGCCTGAACATTGAAAACAATTTCCGATCAATAACTTGAGAACCGCTTGACCCAGAATGTTGAAACGTCATAGGATGATTGAACATGCAGAGTAGATGATC
>NW_026461071.1:0-3180 GCF_021730395.1 Mercenaria mercenaria | reverse complement strand
AAGAAACCCTCTAATTTTTCGCCCTAAAACACGGCCCTATTAAAAAAAATTTTCCAAATATTTTCTTGCGTGACTGTTAAAGCAAGGTGTGGAACTCAGGTGAGCGATCTAGGACCAAAAAGGGCCCCTCTTGTTGCTGTACGTAACAGCACTTATCATTAAGATAATTATTTGTATTACAAAAACCTGTTAATTTTTCTTCCCTCAAAAAAAGTAAATATACACAAGGATTGATAGTCATAGTGTCAAATAGGAATGCGACATTTAGCGTTGGTTGTTGCGACATTAACGGTGGGAAAATTTTTGCGACATTTAACGTTAAAGGGGGCGACATTTAGCGGCAGACGATTTGCGACATTTAGCGTTGGTTGCGACATTTAACTCAACCTTGCGACCCCTAACGGTGGTAGCGACATTTAACGGCGTTGCGACATTTAACGTTGCCACATCGTGTGAGGTTTCGAACCTTTACCATTCGTCTATGGAGGCCTCTCTTGAAATTATGTAGAGAGCTCAAAAGTATGATTAAAGTATAACATGAAAGTTACTAAATATAATGACCGCCAGTTATTGTTTTGACCGAAGTAGTATAGTAATTGTTTGTTCTAGGCCAATCTGACCCCCCCCCCCCCCCCCCCCCCCCGACCCCTTGTCCCTATTCTATAAGTGGACTTTAATCTTACCTAAACTTAAAATACTAACTTGCTACTTGATACCCTGAAAATCTTTAAAATCTTTATTTAAAACCCCGAATGAAAACCTTTGGTTTAACCAAAAAAAAGATTTAGTCTTTAGTCCGACTGACCCCTTGCCCCTATTCTAAAAAATCCAATGCCGGAAAATTTTTAAAACCAAAAAATAAACAACTTTTCATAGTACTATATGAAAACCTGTAGTAAAATATGATTAAACACTTCCACCAAATATTTGCAAAATCCTACCACGAAAACATGGTCAGTTTAACCTGACTTAACCTCTTATCCCTAAAAATTTTTTAACGACACCGGTGTCATTTTTTTAACAAGTTATCAATCATATGTTTGTGAAGCGACGAGTTTAAACAAATATTGGCTCAATGTAAAGCGGCACCGGTGTCGTTCTATTGGTATTTACTTTCATTCATAAAACCATATGTTTACATTGTAGTAAAATTTTCTTTTTAAACTTCCTTGTGATCGATTTACGTTTTACAGCTGATTTAATATAAGTGTCATAGGTAAATCAAGTGCATTTTTTAAAAATGTAATGTGGGAAACCACAAATTCAACCAATCAAAAGCCTGCCATTTTTCTGCCAATTTGGCAGCAAACTTCATTTGCTTTTACTTTGGCCGAATCTTTGGCCGAATCTTTGGCAGAACTTTGGCAAAACTTTGGCAGATTATATTATTAATAAAATGAAAGGTATTTGATCTTTTTCAATTAGTAAGTATATTATCAGGGTACACATAGAAAATTAAAATTTTAATTAAGCTTTAATCCAAAAAGTCTGTTTCTATTATAGGATACAGGTTCATCCGATATGTAGAATCTGATGTAACTATTTATCAAAAGCAAAAATGTTACTTCTGTAAATCTGAATCGTCTAAGGATAAAATATCAAACATTGTCCCTTGTTTTAGAAAAAATTTTAATTTTTTTCTTATACATAGTATTAACTTATCAGTGTCAAAGTCCTCAGCTGCCTCAGCGTTATATTTACATTATCAAATAAAATCAAAAAATAAAACATCATCCTGAGGCCTATAATTTCGCCACCTAAATTATAAAATGTGATATTGGGCTTTAGTCGGTTTATCCGGTTCACCTATGGGAAACTTGTACCCTTTAATAAAATCTTAATATCTATTATATAATTTCCGGTTTTTCTAACTATAAACACACCACTCAAAAGCATATATAGTACATTTATTTTATTTTTGGTCTATGAGATAAAATCTTTATAATCTATGATAATTCCAGGTCTTATTTCAAATATATTTAAATATTTCAGATCGGCCATATTTTTATATGTTGAATATATCCAGGCACCACGACGGTCAAAATCTTTTTCATTTGTATGTAATCAAAGTTTGATTATAATAGTATTCAAAGAGAAACCCCTTCACGTTTTACTTTCCTCTAGCCTTTTTCTTTTTTCCCCTGTCTTTCTTTTTAAGTTTAAGCATATTTCAGCTAATTCATCAAGTCTTTTTTGTTGTGGCAACTTCAGAAGCAGATAAATTGTCAACAGTATTCTTTGTTTAGTTTAATTGTGTTTCTTGTTTAAGAAAACATTTTTTACTTTTGTAATTTCTTGGGTATTAGTGGTAATTTCTCCGACATTAGCGGTTATTGCTTTAGTTAGCATAATTATTGGGGTATTAGCAGTGATTGATTCTCCTTGTTTATCTAATATTTCAACTACAGAGTTCAAATCATTTATTATTTTTTATTTTATCTTTAAAATTTATCATTAATTTATCATTAAATTCAAAATATCTTTTTGTAATAAACCTTTAAGTTTACTTAACTTTTCGTACTTTATATTGTGACGTGCATCGACATTATTAATCATGTTTACAAGTTGTTTCTTCAAATTTTCTAGCTGATTATTAACTGTGTTAATTGCTTCAGTATTAGCAGTAATTAACTCTCCTTGTTTAAACTGATTTTTCAACTACAAAGTCCAGTTCATTTTTTGTTTTCAACTTTAGCATTAAATTCATTAATATCTTCTTGTAATTTTTTTGTAATATTACTTAAGTCTGCATACTTTAAATTGTGAGGGTTGTCAACAATACTAATCCAATTTCGAATTTGTTTTTTAAAGTCATCTATTTTAGATTGAGCTCTTTTTTAAAATCCTCTAATGCTGTATCAAAAATCAACACCTCTTTGTGAAGCTGCCTTTTCCAATTCGATTTTATTCTGCAAGTTTATTTAAAAAATAATTCTAATAAATCTTTATGCTTATTTTCAGTTTCAGTATTTAGTTTATTTATTTCTGTTCTGATTTCTAACTGATACATATTTGTAACTTTTCTCAGCTTCAATAATCTTGTCTTTTAGTTCTTCATTTTTAATCATACTATCTTTTAATTCTTGAATTTGGGTGAATAAAATGTTTAAATTAACTCGAATACTTCTTTTATGTTGTCATCTGTCAAATCAGATTTCTCTTCAATTTCTTTAATAGAAT